>NC_136015.1:13475667-13505667 GCF_048128805.1 Centroberyx gerrardi
TCTCTCACTCTCTCTCTCTCTCCCTCTCTCACCCCCCCCCCCCCCCCCCTCTCTTGGGTCAATCCCCCTTTCTCTGTAAAACCCCTCACTCCTTCCTTGTTTGTATTTCTGACAATCGCTGAATGCTCTTTTCACCGCCTCTCAGCCAATGACCTGAGAGATAGGGAGTAATCACTTCCTGGTGGGCTCTGCGGACCCCCGTCTCACACACACACACACACACACACACACACACACGCAACACAAACTGAAGGCCAATGGGATGATATCACATCAACTCTCACACACACACACAGCTCTCTCTCTCCCACCCCCCTTTCCCCATACGTGAATACGTTGGGAATGTGTTGTATTAGCGTTTTCCCAGTCAAAGCGCAGTGTAATCCCTCTGTGAACAGCGGTCTGTGCGCTGTGGTGCCGCATGGCTGGCCACAGGACCGGCCCGGCTAGCTGCTGCAGGCCACAGACACACACAGGGCACACAGGACACAGGGACACATGGCAAATTTCATTTCATTTGTTAGTGTTAAGTGAAGAGTGGAAGGAAAGACGGGAAAAACAATCACATGCAACAAATGCCTTGAGAAATTTCAAAAACCTTGGTTGCAAGAGCATGTAGTCACTGTTGAGCCACCATGACGCCCCCCTCCCTCCCTCACACACACACACACACACACACACACACACACACACACACACACACACACACACACACACACACACACGCACGCACGCACACACAGATTTGTATCCAAAATTCTGTATGACAGTTTTGTTTCTCTTCAAATGAAGAAACAAATGAGTTTGTTTGGAACAGACATTATTGCTGAAGAACAGACTTTCAAAGTTTTAAAAAAGTGTTTTTAAAAAACTCACACTGCCGGTACTTGTGCTGGCCTTCACTGCTGATTTCTTAAGCTATTCACTTTTGCCAAGCTTTTTGATATCAGCAGTGTAGTCAAAGCTATACACCGGTATAATCAGTACTCATACCAAGTTTTCTGATTCAACAGCCAAACATTCAGTCTAATAACCATCGACTCTTATGCAATCATAACTGGTGGCAGGGTCAAAATGGGCAAACAGAGACCACAGTCGTCGCAGCACTGCTGGGTGTCCTTGTTAACTTTCCACTGTCGTACCTGTGCAGGTTCCTGGTGTGTGGCGGTCATTTTGAGGAAAGCTCTCTGAGTTTGCAGGGCGTTGTTCACCATCTCCGCCTGTCAATCATAAAGGGTCAAGGCAGCTTAGTATAGGCTCATGATTATGATAGATGTTATATGAAGCATTTTATTGAATGTAATAAACATAATGAAACTTAAAAATAAAAAATATTGGTTTGCATGATTTTGGGTTGCAGACAATACATATACTGTATACATATAAGTTCTCTCATTTTTGTTCATGTTTTACCACTTGATTCGCATGCCTATGGCCTCTAGCCAGTGAATCAATCTAGAAACTATATGAACACACACACACATACACACACACACACACACACACACACACAGAGTTTGGGTTAGGCCCAGCCAGCCACGTCCTGTGTGTGTTTGGGAAGAGACCTCCAGTTGCGGGCCAAGGGAACCACCAGGGAGTCTTTTTCCATAAAAGGAGTTCTCCAAACTGAAAGAAAGTACCTCTTTCGCTCTCGCTCACACACTCTCCCACCTCCTCACTCAGTCCAGCAATGGGAGAGAGAGATAGAGAGATTTTCTATCGAGGTACAGGGGGACAAATGTGAGCGCTCTCTCTCTGCATTTTAGGGTAATTTATTTTTGATTGCTTCAACTCCTCTGTTTTTCTGGAGCACTCTGTTGTTTTTGGTCTATTTCAAGGACATAATACAGCTATTATTGCCAACTCGCTTACCGCAAAATACACACAACGTCCCAGTGGGAGCATGGGTCATTAGAAAATAGGAAAAGGTGCTCCACTTGCGCTTTTGATGCAAGAATGTAAGGTCAAAGTTCAATCATACTCCCGCTCTTGGTTTCGTAGGGGACAGGAAACAAATTATCTTCTCAATCACACACACACACACACACACACACACACACACACACACACACACTGCCCATCTACCCCACATAATCTTTGAAAAGCCATTTCTAGGACCATGGACCTCCCATGCACACTCATTACTATCCTTCAGTTTCCCAGAGCTAATCATATCTAAGTGGGATCTAGAGTAGGAGAATCCACGTCTGTATATAAAGCGAGTTCCACTGAAACAAAAGTTGGCAGAGAACAGGAGTGCTTCACTGATTTCTCTTCTCGACATCCATCTATGCTCTATGCTTCCATGCCTCTGCAGAGAGGATAAGCAGAGAGCTAGATATCACGCTCCACATTAAGGCACAAAACAGATGTCGGATTAGTTGATTTTCCCCAAATCTCATGTTATTTGACAGATAAAAGATTTCAAACTGATCTTCAGTCGGCATCAGGGGCAACATCTGGAGTTTCAGGAGGTTTTAAGACGTGTAAAAATAGAATCAACCTTTGAAAAGATTTAAAAAAGGGTTCACTCTTTGAGGTGAGAGGTGATTTGAAGATAATACATGATTAACAATAATCTAACAAGCTCTAATATAACAGAAGAGCGTTAGACAGCAGCTGTGGTAAGCTCTGTCTAAGACAGCTGCTGCGTGTGTGTGTGTGTGTGTGTGTGTGTGTGCACATTAAACATGTGTGTATGGGAATGTGTGTGTCTGCGAGCGAGAACATTTGTGTGGAACTAGAGCCTTTGCACTCTGAATGACATAATAGAACCAAGGAGCATTTGTATCACACACACACACACACACAGCACTTACATGTTTCTCCACGTCGTCTCCTATGGCTCGGCTGTTCTTCAGGTAGTCTGCCACTGGCCCCCTCAGCAGCAGGTCGAAGGCCTCCACACACTGGGACAGAGCTGGAGATGGGAGGGAAGTTAGGAAGGAAGGGAGGAAGGAGGGAAGGAAGGAGGGAAGGAAGGCGAAGGTGAAATACAATGAACATAAAGAGGATATTAAGACCGACTTGGGGCGCTGCTTGTTTGTTAGGCTAAAGGCTGGTTCATGGTTCATGCTTCATGCGTGGCTAAACATGCAGGAGCTGCAGTCCTATACATCCCCTTCTCTGTGTGAGTTTTCTGTGTTTCAACTCTTTCCACAGCACTGCTTCCCAAACTTCTGACCTGTGCGTTCTGAAGAGACAGCCTTACCTCCATCGATGCCGTTGACACAGTCCCCATTAGCCATGCCGCTGGACGCCTGCATCTTGACGGACATGTGCTCCAGGCGAGTCACGGCTTGCTCCAGCCGCTCCATTAGCCCTTCCATGGTGACAAACCTGGAGAAACGAAAGCGGCAACAGTTAGTGGGTAAAGCAGATGACAGGAAAAGCAAGACTGAACTCTCTCTGTTTCTTAGTCAGCTACAAAAGCAACAGCGGTTTAGTTCAGATGCTTTTATCACCTCATAAAACATCGCTGCTTGTGTGGATGTGATGTGATCTTTAAATACACAAACATCAGGGCCTGGTTCTCCTGACCCATTTCAGCTCAAATCATAATAATAAAACTAGATCGTCTTAGGCTGAGGCTTAGTTGTCTGATGTGATGTTTGACTTTATTAATCCTGCAGGGAAATTCTCTTTTCTCTTGCCCCCCCCCCCCTCCAGAGGTCAGAGGTCAGGCTCAGCTACAGAACTGCGTAGGGATTCAGTGACTTGCTCAAAGACACTTCAGCAGGGCGGAGGCTTGAGCTCCGATCCTCCGGCTGAAGGACAAACTCTCTAACAACTATCCCACCCTGCTGCCCTTAGCTTTCAGGAAAACTAGCCCATGTCATAGCAGACAGTAAAACTAAATGTATCCAACGCAGTGGGGTTTATATGAGCGCTGTCCCTTGTCTGGGCTGTCTGGCCCTCTGCCACAGTCACACCCTCTGCTTCTAAACACATGAACGTATCACACAATTAGATTAAGGAGGGACAGAGACTGGAGACAGGCTGAGCGGAAAGACAGAAGGACGAAGTCAGAGAGAGGTTTGTGCAGTTCCAGCCGAGTGAAAAAAGGCGCTGAGAAAATACCAGAGAATATTTCTTCACTGATTGGACAGATGAGACACGAGCAATAGGTTACCAGAGGTGTTTTCTGTATTTACCCAAGTAATGTATGTCCTGTACTGTATGTGTGTGTTTTGTAGACAAATGGGTTCATGTTTCTTCATGGTGTCAGGCTAGTTCAGCCTTCCACCCTGCAATACATGTAACAAGTTTAAAAGACACATCACTCTTTGTGGTAAAATTGGGGGGAGGAAAACCCACGTAATCCTCTCTTAAGATAGAGTAGAAACTCCATCGGATCACCTGATATGGTGGTTATCAGTGGAGTGACCTCATCGGCCCCGGCCATTCCCCTGATTACATTTCTACACTGTTAGCACAAACAACCGCTGTACATGAGAGATGACGCTCTCAGAGAGGATGCTGACCCAGATGAGCACACACAAATTTGAAATGCTTGAATAAATGCATTCCAATGGCAGTCGTGCAAGTGTGCTTGTGCACACTCACACACACACACACACACACATAGACACAATGCACATATTCTGCTGAAACGTGGTGTGCAGAGGGCATTGACAAATTTATCTCACTGATGAGAAGTAAACAAATTTTCAAATGTAATCGTATGCCACTGAACAGATCATATATGTTAAGAATATATAGATTCTTCACTAAAACTGACACACCATCTGCCTTACCATGAGGCAAAGCAGGCCTCTTTCCAATATTTATCGGTCAGCAGGCTGGAATTCAATCCAACCATCCATTGCATGTTTACGCAAGGTCTCAGTTTGCAAACTACTGTTAGCTAACACGCACTTCCTAATCTGACACCTGCTACCTGCGTGTAACACTTACCCCAATGGTATAAAGTCATTACAGCAGACAGTTTTCATTGATTAAAAAACAATCTACGAGAAACACTAACATCACCAGGGTCCTCTACATTAAATGTGGCAAAGTAGGTTGGATCTTGTTCCCTGCCTGTAATTTCAGTAAGTTATGTCTAGTAATTATGTGCTATGAGCAGCAAACACAGCCTGATGGGCGTCATCTTGTCATCTCTCTAGAGAATTCTCTCAGCGGTGCCAGATGCCTGTCGCAGGCCTCAGCAGCTATTTCTGCTCTCCAGGTCACTGCGGCTCTCTGTGCGGGGCCGGGCCAGCCTCCAAACCTGGACAGCTAGCTGCAGGTTGAGCGTGTGCAACAGGTCCCATTTAAACCTCCAACACTGTAGACTCTGCTCCAGCTCATCCTAAACCCCAGCAGATCTGATTTGCTTGGATCAGGTTGGGCTGAACTTCTCTGTTTATTTCTAGAGCTTGGGCAAGGTTAAAAAATTCAGGCATTTCTTTGTTAGCAAGTTATTAGAATTGATTATTTAAAGTCAAGTTTGGGCTCAGGTAAAGAGGTAGTCTTCAGGTTTGGTTCAGGTTTGGACAGAATTTCTTCAGTTTCAGATCAGGCTGGACTAAAATTTTCAAGCCCTCATCAAAATTTTGTTGTGGCTTCTTGGAACTTGGGACTATATGACATACAGTATATTGCTATATTAACACCTGACTATAGTGCATTTCATATTCCACACTGTCTTCACCATGTTTATATTTGTGCCTAAGTGCTTTATGTATTCCATCATTACAAGAAGTTGAAAATGTAATTATATATCAAATAGTTGTATAGAGAATAGACACACCACTGTTTTTGCTCAAGCCCATCACACTCCACTCCATCACTGCCTCTCTTAATAATATCCTCAGACGTTGTTTAAAAGCCATGTGACAGAAACAGCCAGCGTCTGGACTGATGGGTCTTAAACTGCCGTCTCCTTGGTATTGTTACCCAGCCAAACTCTCCATGGCAATGCAAAGACACGGCCAATGACATTTAGCTCTTTAGTTTTTCATATGGGCTTAATGTATTCAGATCATTACAGAAACTGAATGGGGAACAGCCAGGGTGGGACTGGAACCATTAAGCCTGCTGGTTGCATTAGAAATAAATTCTTAATGTGGCACAAAGACCCTGAAGAGCCAGAAGAACACTGGGAAAATGTTGCAGTCGTACACATGCTGTAATTCATGAGCCTATAATTTTCAATAAGACTCAGCACCGCCTAAAATACACATTAGCAGCCTTTTCCTTAATGTAGCCTCCAGTCTGATTCAGTACAATATGAACACATTCCTCACAGCGGGATCCACATAATTCTTCTTCCAGACAGGTGGGCAACACTGTCGGCCGCATAAGGACCCCAATCCCCAACCGACAGCTGAGAAAGCACACATGTTATCACAGTGGAAAGACATTACTGGCTATTCTGACCCGTGTCTCCTGAACCCCAAGGCCTGGTATCTGATCTTCGGGGCTATATTGGGCCGCTGCTTGGCTTCAGCGCTGGGCCTACTGTAAGGTATTCTAGGTCTAAAAGTCCCATGATGCCTCATAGGGCTCCATGGGTTGGGGACGTTGTGGAGAATAACAGAAAACTCAGCAAATAAATGCCTGGTCAGAATACTGTTTACACTGCAGGTGATGTAACAGCTCATACAGCCATTAATACATGTCAGGTAGCCATGGTTTCATCACTGTAACCTGTTGGCAAAGGTCTTGGTGGGGATTACTGTTAACTAAACAAGAAAATGTATGTATGTTGATGTATAGTATTGTAACATTTGTCTCTATTTACAAAATCCAGCTGATCCAGTCTTGGTTTTGATGTTAGAGCTTGTCACCAATAATGGCCCAACTCAAATAAAAGCTTGATCATTGTTGTTGTTGCCTTGACTACTACTGGAAGTTTGGTATTAGGTTATGCTGCTGGAAATGCATGAATTCAATAAAAGTTTTGTTGTAGCAGCTATAATAAGAAGTAGGCCTATAGATTATATACTGAGGATAGCCTATATTATATACTATACCTAGGATAAGAGTAGACAGAAAAGCTATGAAGTCAATGTTATCATAAGATGCTTGAGATAGCTTATATTTTGAATAAGACATTAGGCTATTTCAACAACAGGTGCAGTGGTTTAAATGGGAGGCAACTAGATCGATATCACTTAATAAGATCAAAACTCTGTTATGCAATGTTCAATGACCGTGTCTGAAAGTCAGCCTGTCTTATCATAGCCCAGTGGGCCTTAACGGGGCCAAGGCAGAAGAGATCGACACAGCGGTAATAAAACATTGTTGACATGACACTGGCAAGCTGACAGGATTTTCCACTGTGCGGCAGGTAAACCTGTGATGCTCCATGTGCTGCTGACCGCCACAATATCACCGCTGATCCCAAAACATTATGAAATCCGAAAACAAAAAAAAACATCTCCAGAAAATTATTGCAATTCCAGTGTCGCGGCGATTTGCTTTCTGGAAAAACGCAGCGACAATGTGGCAGACAGACGGCCGGCAGACAGAGCAGGTGAACGGGACATTGTTGGGACATTTCGTCGGCGCTACATGTCTTCTATTCTCCTGCCATAACAAACAGGACAAACGTACTCATTTGTGTCGTTTCTACAGGACACACGGACCCGCGGCGTCGCCCCGGCCCCCCCCGCTGCAGGACGTCTCCCCCCTCTGTCCCACTCCCGACAAAAACACAACTTGACATTCAGTGAGACTCGCCGGTAAATACGACTTACCTCCTTTCTCTGACCCGAAGTGATTTTTTTTGACGGGATGTTTTGTTGTGATTGTCAGTATCCCGGGGAAGATTCGTGCCTGCGTCTGCCGCCGTACGGTACCCAGCCTCCCCGCCCGTCAGGCAACTGCGCACAGGACCAAACTCTTCCGGGATTTCCTAATTAAGCAACGCGGGTGAACCTGAGAGCGCACAGCACGCAGTGAGTCGGCCAGTACCAGTCCATGACTCAGTGCTGCGATGGACATTTACCTCACAGGCAACATGGCAGCCGCAGAAACCTCTGCTAAAAATAGGCCAGTCTGATTGACGTTGTGTGCTGTGGCACCGTCTGGCTTGTGCATGGGATACTCCAAAGGGAAATGGACCTGAACCTGCAGTGTTAGTGCCATGGTCTCCTCATTGAGCTATAGAATCATCACCATCATCATCATCATCATCATCATCATCATAATTATCATCATCATCATCCCCCTCCTCCTCCCATCCTCTCCATCACCATCTCTAGAGTCCATAGGTTGGAATGCAATCAGGCCTAGATTTAGATTTAGATTTAGGGTTCAGACAGTCTGGCCGCCCACTTGGACAAAAATCCCCCTATAAATGATAACTATAATATTCATGTCAGCTCTTGTTATAGGTCTACAGTAGGTTTTGCATTCTAGATGTGGTCCTTAAAAGGCAGCGGGTGCCCTTTTCAAACCAGTGCCTCCGTCACCAGCCACCTTAAAACTTTCATCAGAACATTATCCCTCCAACCTCTCCGTCATTCTGCATAAACACACAGCCTGAGTTTTATTATGTTGGAGGTCAGATGCCGTAACGGCTGCTGATTTCACCCATAAGGCCTCTGTCTGTGCCGCGTCACGGCCAGCCCGGCTTCGTGTTTCACCGGGGACTGAAATACTCCTGGCACAGTGCTGAAGCAGGCAGAGATATGGTCTCCTGGCATTACTTATTGATTGGAAAGCTGATGAATCATTGATAGACCTCACCCTCAGAGACTCCTTTTTGTGTCAGTCTTATCAATGCTATCTCTGTGGGTTTGACTGTAATGTGAGAGTGTTTGTTTCAAATGTTAACTTGATCAAGATGGTGCGACAGTGTTTCACAATGAAGAGCGGTGCAGCATCCGGCATGTTGTGCTCTTCACCTTGCAGCTGTGGGCAACAGGCATATAAGTGCAAAACACACACACACACACACACACACACACACACACACACACACACACACACACTCACACACTCACAGACAAAAGAAATGCATTAAGCATGTTCTTCAAGTATGTGCAGTATATATATAGACAGATGAAAACCTATTTATGGAGGACAAACACACATCTGCACCCTGGTTAAGGTTAAACTGGATCTGGATCTGGATCTAGGACTAAAATGACCCAAGAGCATCATATGACAGTTACTTCACATTCAAATCTACTGAAACTTGGCATGAAACAATTTATATCATCGACTCTGTGAAAAGAAATGTCACCAAGCGCTTTAAATATAGAACATTTTATTCCAATTTTGAGTAAATAGTGTTGAAATTCTGAAATAAAGTTTTTAATACCAACAGGACCTTTGCATTTAAATAGTAACACTTTACATGCCTTCATCCAGTGACAATGAAAAGCTTCCTTAAAAAGTTTTTTTGTCATTTATTTTTCATATTTTCCCTTGTAAGAAATAGTTCAAGTATAAAAATTCCCAACAGTGTAAAATAGCCCATCTGATGAATATTAAAAGCAAAAGAAGCACAGCTACTGAAACCTTGACGACGACTATACATTCTAATGGAGAAAGCAGCATTTTTGCTTGTTTTTGTCAGGATTATTTTTTTCTTTTCTCATCATTTTCAACAGCTCTAAACATAGAAGAGGCAGAGTACAATCTGCATGCAAACAGGCCTGCATTTAAATAAGGTTTTTCCATACAAAAGGCATTAAGCTAACCAATATTTAATGTCATGTTCTAAAGATTCAAAAAGGCAAAAAAAATATATATAATTGTACAGTGCACATGACAGAATTGTATCTTAAATAACTCCTACATCAACATTTTTGGTTGAGTATGTTAATAATAATAATTATAATAATATTACAACTAAAACTAATCAATAACTTATATATGCCTTGAGATGAGTACATAATAATAATATTATTAATACAGTACCGCCACTAAGTCTCTACTCTTAGAGCGTCAACATAGTCAACTCTCAAAATAAATAGCCTATCTTAAATAGTAGATTTCTCTCTTGTGTGTTTTTTTTTTTTTTTTTTCAGTTTTTCTCTTAAATAGCAGTAAAAATGTAAGGCACACGGAGCAGGACCCACATGATGTCAAAGAGCGAGCAGTCCCACCCCATTCCTCTCTTCCTCTCCACCCCTTATTCTTGACAGACATGAGGCAGGCCAGTTGTTGGGGTGGCTTTGGTGAGAGCGCTGGGTGGGGGGGTGCAGTCTGTGTGTGTGTGTGTGTGTGTGTGTGTACCTGACACCAGCCTCGCCACAGACTACAGCGCAGAGGTGGAAGTGCTGACAGGGGCAGGGCTGAAAGGCTGGGGCTCTGGTTGTATGTGTGTGTGTGTGTGTGTGTATGTGTGTGTGTGTGTGTGTGTGTGTGTGTGTGTGTGTGTGGGGGGGGGGGTATGGGAGAGTGTGGGGTGGGGGGGGGTGATGGGGTATGGGGGGTTGGGGGGGTAAAAGTTGGTTCCCAAATGGGCCCAGGGATTAAAATGTGACAGCTCAACAAACGAGCACAAGTGATGCGTTCTTTCCAGAGTGATCCGTCTGTGTGGCGCTGCCCCCCCACCCCACCCCCACCTCCCCCCACCGGCAGCTGCTCTCTCTCCCTCTTTCTTTCTCTTTCTCTCTCCCTTTTTCTTTCTCTCTCTCTCTCTCTCTCTCTCTTTCTCTCTCTCTCCCTCTCTCTCTCTTTCACTCCATCCCAAAGCACAGAGCTGGAGAGAAACACGACTGGTGCCTTTGTCTTTGACTGCTATGTGTGCAACTCTTGTCTGTGGGTGGATGTATGTGTCTGTGTACATGTGTGAGTGAAACATGTGAAAAAAAAAAGCAACTGATTTAGTGTTTCTCATTGTCTGAAGCCATTTTCAACCTCTTCCTTTGTGAGTGCCTTTGTGTTGTTCGCCATGCCCCTTTAGTCCAAGAGTCAAAGAGTTGATGACATTTTCAGTTTTTCTGTTTTTTTTGTTTTTTTTTCCTGCAGTGTTTCTGTCTCCTGGTGATTTGTTTGCTTTGCATAGGTCAAGAGGTTGAGACACAGAGTAAAAAAAGGGACATTCAGCATCAGGAAGATAAAAAGGTAGTTCTTCAAAAATGTGTGACACGACGAGTTACGACTCTTCAACTCCTCTACTCCTCAACTTCCTGACAGAGGTCGCATAGTAATAGCTAACACATTGGAAACGGTTCCATTTCCCTGATTATCAGAAAATATTAACTCCAAAAAATGCACTTGAAAAGACAAAAAGAACAACAAGAGCCCCCAAAATGTAATAATAACAATAATAAATATATGTTATGAGGGCATCAAAGAACCAAAAACACTTTTGGAACGCCACTTGGTGCCCCGCGAAAAAGAGAGAACAGTTTCCTAACCTAACGTTAAAGACAGCAATGGGACTTAAAAATGCTTAGTTAACACCTATACCAACCACAGGGATTAGTTCCTGCATTTCTTCTCTAGAAATAAGTACTCTACTACAATGATAATAGTAATGATAATAATAATAGTAATAACAACAACAATGATAATAGTAAATCATCTTCCTTAATTTGTTCTGCGAGTTTTTTCGTTTTCTCATTTTTTTGGTTGAAGCACAGCAAGTTGGAAAGCTACTGTATGAAGTTCCCACCTCACCATCATCATCACTACCATCACCACCACCACCATCATCATCATCATCATCATCACCATCACCTTTTCAGAGCGACTCTGCCTGAGTCGCTGACATGCCCACCCTTAAGGCCAATCCCTCTTCCTTTTCCTTCGCTGCTCCTTCTCATGACCAATCAGCTGGGCCCGGGGGTGGGCCTCCCCTCCCTGCATGTCCAACGGTTGCAGTGGCTGCTATTGCATGCGGTCAGCTTGCAGCTGCTGAGGCTGGTACTGGCCGAAGGCGGCGGCCGCAGCTGCGGCTGAGCCCGGAGCGGCGGTGGCTAAAGGCTGCTGGACCGCGTAGCCGTAGCCGGCGGTGGCCACGTAGCCCGCGGCGGCGGGGGAGGCGGCGTAAGGATACTGCTCGTATGCGGCAGCTGCGGCGGCGCTGGCCGCGGCGGCAGAATACTGCGCGTAGGCGGCTCCGGTGTAGTCGATGTAGGGGGAGGAGGTGGTGGCGGAGGTGGCGGCGGTGGGCTGTACGTGTGGGATGACCACACTGGGCTGCATGAAGGCCTGAGGGTACACATAGTGGGCCGGGATCCTGTGGGACAAACACACACACGTACAGAGGGTTAGTTGGATCCCTGAGCCGGCACCAAACCCCCCAGTCTGAGAGCAGCAGCCCCCCATCCTAAACCCAAACCCAACTCAACCACACTGCGGCCAAGCGCCCTCCCACCACCCAGCCCCAGTCCAATCCACCAGTCAAGAACACCAAGGAAATGCCTGCTAGTAGGGATTAGAACAATATAGGGTTGCCAAAATAGAGATCTCTCTGTGAAAAGAAGATGGGAAGGTGAGAGTGTTTGAAAGCCCAGAGGCTGCTTATTTAACCTCTGGGTCATTCACATCTATTGGACAATCACATTTCTCTGATTGAAGATTGGAGGGAGTTAAGCACGGGTGATGATGTCATCTTCTTTAAGGGACGTGCCATGGGAAACAAACTGGTCCCATGTGGGAGTTTTGGTCAGTTTTGAGCTCGCTTGTGGTTGTGGAGACAGAACTACAGAGAGGCAGAGAGAGGGAGAGTGAGAGAGGAAGAGAGAAGGAGACAGAGAGCTGTAATCTGCAGCTCGTCTGCGCTTGTCTGTCGGTCACATGTGGATTTGGCTCTGGTGCCGTCCCCTGCCTGCTGGAGGGGGGTGGGGGGTGGGGTGGGGCGGGGGGCGGGTGGGCTTACAGCACCGGGGGCGGGGGTGCGGATAGAGGAGATGAACCCAGGGAAGCATTGTGAAAATGTCACTGCCACTTTGACAGCTGGACAGTTTTCAAAAAGGACGCTGCTGGCCATTTCCCCCTCTGTGTTGGGACAAAGAGCCGGGGGGGCGGCGGGGGAGCCGGGGCTAGGCTCTGCACCCAGAGGGATGTTTCGATTAAATAAGCAATCAAGAACAGAACAATGAGCACATTCTGCCCTCCATGACATAGTCATATCCCGCCCCCAGACTCTATAAGGCCTGGAAACTCTGCTGGACAGCGAGCACGGTGGGAGCTTTTGAAACTTACACTACTGGCTCAGGGAAGAACGCCAACTTATGAGTGTAGGGGGAACCCAGAAGAAACAACTTGAAGGCTGAATATCTTGTGCGATTCTGAGTCTTTGATGTCCTGCCCATGAAACAAACTGATTTACCCCGACTGCCCTCCCTCCCTTTTTGAGATAAAAGTAAAATGTGATCAAATTGAATCTCACTTTAATTCAAATGGAATGAGAAGCACCGGGCTTGACAAATTGCTGGAAACAATTTCATATTTGCTGCACACAGCTCCAACAGCTGCTAGCGGTGAGCTACGTATTCTTTTTTATGAGAAGTGTATGATGGTGTGCACTTTAAGAAGGCTCGAAAAGCTGCTGAGAGAAAATCAAGGAGACCAAATATAATCAGTCGAGTAGAGGAGGAGGTATAAATAAACTTCAGGTAGTCAGTTTGGAGTCTGGATTGGGAGAAGAAGAAAGTGGGTGCAGAAAATGTTAAGTGTGAAAGGCAGGATCTATCGTGGCAACCCTATTGTCAGCACTCCATTATCCAATCCAATCACATCTCAACCAAAACAGTGGGCCCATAGAAAAACAGAAAAAACAAAACAACAGCAAGTTGTACAAACAAAGGCGTCAGGGAGGAAGAAATATATAAAAATAGTCCACCTCGACTGGACCAATTACAAAAACAACAACGACAACAAGGACACGGCACAATCACTCAGCCGAAAAAGACACAAAACAGAGAGGGGTGAATAAACGGAGTGAGTGGGCATGTGGAGGTTTGGTGTGACTGTCACTCAGGGCAAAGGTCACTGAGGATCCAGTGACGTCACCGTCAGATGCCTCAGCCTTGGCACATACACTGGTACGTGCACACACACACACACACACACACACACACAGCACAACCTCCCACAAAACTACACAAAGGTTTGGTTAGGCAACACATGCAACACTGCAAAAACACACAGAGACACACACACACAGACACACACACACACACTAAGGTTAGACCAATATGGCTTTTGGAAGATACCGATATTTTGGGACTGAATGGATTGTTTTCCCCAGAATTATATTAATGGCAGGTTGGAAAAACCTCTGAAATGGCATTTTGATCATCATGTGATACTAAAACTCCCCTTTGAAACACTAATGAAATTCTTTTAGGGTTATAATAATAATATATAATAATAAAAAACATTTAGTAGCTGTGGTCAGGGAGGAGCTTCTGTTATACTGGAGGTGAATGACTGGCCAATATTCGATTGGTCTAACCCTAGCATACACACACACACACACACACACACACACACACACACACATATGGTACAACTCAATATATCATTCTCACACATTCAGACACTGTGATTAGAGATTCCTCTATAGCTGAAAGCACAGTGAGAGGCTTTCTTACAAAACGCCAATGCAGGCTGATTCACTAATACCTATTCTGTTTCCTGGTTTAATATAACTACTTATAATATTCATACTTAAAGAGAAATTCAACTAAGTTTAGAGATTCACTGATTGTCCCACAAAAGCCTTTTACCTCAATTTGATCAGTTTAACCTGCTGTAAATTGCCATCTGACTTTGTCCACTAGATGGATAAAATGTGGCCGACCCATCTAAGTTCCAGAAATCGGCCTTTGAGGAGAGGTAAGCTTTTTGCAGGACATTGACAAAGGATGTCATTTAATAACCTAGAACAAGAGTTCTGGGAATACAACATATGAGTTTCTTCTATGTGTGTGCTTTTCGATATTGTGCTCGAGTAATAACTACTACTGCGGTTTAGGTACTGTATGTACACAGTATATATATAAGTGAAGATACTAGAAGTAGTGACTTGACAATCAGAATTTAACTGGAAATGGACTGAGATTGATAACAGTTTCTACCTAGTTACAGTGACTATGTATTACTAAATTAAGACGTATAAGCCTGAGACGTATAAGCCTTCATAGCATGTCACTGCAGTCGGATGAAAACCTTATGCCTTCATAAAGAAACTCCTTATTTAATGATAGCTGATCATGCATTTTAGAAATTGTATTATGGGTTTTCAATGGGTTTCATGGGCCTGAGGGTCATGAATCTGTGTACATCACATAAAGACCCATGTAAACTGCTACCGTTCCCCCAGAATTTGGAGATGCAAGATTTTCATGGAACAACCACTATGTGCTACTATCTGATTGACTGTAGAGGCTGGAGTTTTAACAGTAACTATTTTTTGCCTGTCTAACACTTCAAACAGGGACTTCCAGTGGCATGCACCCATCTCCATCGGTCTTGAAACCAAATCCTATAGCTTGGTTCGTAATTCGGGGTTGAACCTTCACTGTCTCTGATTCCTGACCCCCGTAGTATCCATGGGATGGTACACTGCAGGGTAGACTAACGCACACATACACAAGCATGTGCACGCATACACACACACACACACGCACACACACACACATAGCACAGCAGAGTTTTTGGCCATGGGAAGCAAAGCTCTGGCTGACTCATCCAATATGCCCCCTTATAAAAAAAAATACCCTATTTTCCCTGGAGATGGTGATAATGTAAGATTTAAAGATACCACTGCTGTGTGGCTCCATTGTGAAAACGTACCTATGGTGTGTTTGACTGTGTGTGTGTGTGTGTGTGTCTACTGGAATGCTGTGCTCCTACAACCCAACGGTCATTAAAGTTCAGGGCTAAATAAAGGTGCTGTGCCACAGCGCATGCCACATGGGTGACACCGATGGCGAATACTGAGGGAGAACGCACGTGTGTAGATGTACAGTGTGAAGTGTGAGTGGCTTGTGTGTGTGCAAGATAAAATGTGTTCAGTGGCTGTGTGTGTGTGCGTGTGTGTGTGTGTGTGTGTGCACCAACCCAGCATAGGAGGTTAGGGGAGCACACCTGTCCTGCTTCGGGAGAGTCACTCATTACATTACAGATTTGTTTTTATCCGGTCTACAGTTATGCTTAAAGTACAGCAGGACTTCAGTCAGAATTCACACATGGCGAGTTACACGGATCAGGTGAGTTTGCATGGAACTTTCTCACACAGATCTGTATGCAGCATCTACTGTATGTGCTGAATGCAGACTGACCCTGTGGTGTTAATCACCATGGATTGATGGTAATGATGTAAGGGCGGATGTGTCCTTCTTTCCCACCCGGCTCTATACTGTACGTCTATGTGGCCCTTTAAACACCCACCCGAGGGTCTCCCATGTGGGTCGACCCTGGTTTTAAAGCCCCTGTCTTGCTTTTACATGACAGAGAGAGAGAAAGACAGAGACGACCCCCCCCACCCCCCCCCACTCCCACTAGACCACCCCACCCCACCCCACCCCACCCCACCCTCCCTCCCATACGACACAGAGCTTCATGCGACTGCAGCGTCAGCATTCGGGGCTTTGTGCGGCACAATGGGCGCGCTTGTTTTCCTTAACACCACGAGCCCATGTGACGAAAGCTTGTTCAGAGAGAATAAGAGTGAGAGAGGGAGAGAGAGAGAGAGAGAGAGAACGCACTGTGGCATCCAGACATTTGTTTGTGTCACATTGGAGACTTTGGTGCGCTGAGCTGAGCTGGCCTGGGTTCTGAAAACGCGCGTACATGTGGACAGACAAAGACACACACACACTAAAGAGCACACACCCACACGTATAGACGCAACCCGGCACGTACACGTGTCCACGCAGACACATGCAAATGCACATACAACAATGGCTAGAACTGATACACACTAATGTATACATGCACACAGACACACACACACACAGAGCGTGGTTTGCCTGTCGTTGTTCTTTATCATGTATGTATAATTGAGCGCTACACGACCTTTGGGGGATGTATGATGTACAATATAGGCATGGAAGGGCAGTGAGAAGGAGAAAGACAGAGTGAGAGAGAGAGAAATAGCCTGATATGCAGACAGAGAGATAGAGAGGAAGGAAAATACACACTGAGGCGTAAAGAGACGACAGAAAGAGAGACAGAGCAAGACAGAAGTGATATGGCGCTCTGAGAAGAGAAATGCTTTCACAGTGGCTTCGTCAACCTCAGTGTTAATGTAAGACAGTCACCAACACCAGGAAGATGCTAAGCACACGCAGGCAATGGGCTGATTGTTATTCTAAGGCAAAGGGGTGAGAATGGTGTGAGGGATGGGAGAAATTAAAAAAAGAAAATCACACAGAAAACTCATCACTCACTCCAACAAGACAGCCAGAAACACATGGAAAAGCACATCCTGTTAAACAAAATAGTCAACCACAAGCTACAGCACAAAAGCATTAAAATGAAAACAAAACACTTTGCTCCCCCTTGGCAAAGTTAACACTCTTCCACAAAAAAAAGAAAAAGAACACCCCAAAAATTCAGTCAATCCAGCTTTTTTTTTTTTTTTTTTTTTTTTGGTCATTAAAGTAGAAAGCACACGGTTTAGCTAACAACACCACTTCATAACTGCACACAAAGCTCTAAGTTCTATTCAAATAAAATGAGAAAATAAAAAAAAGTCAAAACCAAAATAAAACAGAAACCAACGTACATGCATCTATAATCACCATTTTGAGAGCTTGTTTGTGTGTGTTTGAGTCTACAGGTAATTCCTTTCTCTGATCTGTGATTATGTTCGCAGAACTATTCCACAAACCAGCACAGTTAGCTTAACCGAGATCGAGCCTGTCGAACCAAAGAAAGATAGATAACATTGAGTCAGGCTGGAACTTTCCATCATTGTCCAGTCAGCACACACACACACACGCACACACACACACACACACGCACACACACGCACACACACACGCACACAAACAACCACACAATCTCTAAAGATGCATGCACACAAGAACACAACACACACACACACACACACACACATATACACATACACACGCACATTCACACAAACAGGCAAACCTTGAAAAAGCAGTTTGACTGGCTTGTTGGTGGACAATGATAAAGGAATAAACTAAACACTTCTTATTATCCACGAGAATTATCACCTATCTTCTACGTTAGGGGAGAAACAGGAGTAAAGACAAAAAATCAGACTGATAGGATCAATTAGCATACAATACAAACTGAAAAAGATAACATTAACACATTATAATGTATCACTCTAAAGTTAAAGTTGATACTACATAAGCGATGAGAACATCCAGACACTCCTCATCAGTACTTACCCATAAGGCCTTTGGATGAACGCAGGATGAATTTGGGGAACACCAAAGGTAAAACCTGAAGAAAGAGAAATGAATTGAGAAAACATTGAAGCAGCCACTGAAAACAGTACACATCAGTACAGTCTTTCTCTTGATTTCTATATAATTTGAAGTCTATATTATTAACCTCATAACTAAGTTTGTGGCTGTTGCTCTGCAGGAGCTAACATCCTGAAAAAACCCTCAGGTGACAATCGAGTAGAATTGACTTGATTTTCTTGTTCACTGCTTTGCCAATGCAGCCAAATTTACCCTTGGGGTTTCCAAACAAAATAGGAACCTGTGAAACAATGTGGGGACAAAGCCACATGCTACATTCATCTGGCTATAGATTTAAAATACTTCTATGAATATAAATGACACACACACACTGCCTGGTTTCCTGATCTTATGCACTTTTTTTTTTTTTATACTGTTCATTCAAGATTTGATCTGAACAACAACCAACAACCATATCTGCTATTCAAGACTGCAACTTAGACAGAAAACAGATTTTTGAAGCTTGCTGTGGCAAATTAACTGATTTTTTTTGCTTTTTTTTGTTCCTGTTCCCCATTTCCCGGTATTGTCTGTCCTTACCTGGCTGCATCACCCGAGGCTTGGCCCCCAGGTAGGCCAGATTGACGTTGGCCTTCCTGCCGTCGATGATGGGGTTGGGGTCCTTGCAGGCCCGGTCTGCAGCCGAGCGGTCCGCCATCGTCACCTGCAGGCAGGAGACACACGCAGGAACGGTAAAGACGTGGATTAAAGTTGGATTAAACTAAAGGCGTGTGTGTGTGAACTTGACACTTTCCTTCCTGGAGACCCCACAAAGACAACGGGTTGCCTTGGCAGCATTTAGTATGGTGATAAACAAAGAGGTGAAATGATGGGACAGTGTGTGTGTTTGTGAGAGAGAGAGAAAGACAGAGAGAGACCATATACTGAATGTGAGTGTGTGAGTGTGTGTGTGTGTGTGTGTGTGTGTGTGTGCACATAAGCAGGAACATAGTTGTGTGTGTGTGTGTGTGTGTGTGTGTGAAAAATTAAAGCAGCAGGCATAATAGACACATCCATAATGTTTCCAACTGTCTCCGTGCCTCTAGAGATGTGTAGAAGCGAATGATGGATGGATGGATGGACTGACTGGCTGACTGACTGACTGGCCCCACATGCGCTCCATTATGGCTCCCATTACAACAGTACGACTTTATCACCCAACTCTGCCCTTCACAAACTGTTTTGGCCGGTCTGTTTCCTCTAAAACACCAACTGCCCCCCCTGGTCCGGCCTGAAGCAGTTTTGAGGGAACAATACAGAAAAGGGGCATGAATAATGAATGCATGTGATGTGCCAGAGTAAAAAGACTTTTAGTGCAGTGTTGTGCAGTAATGAAACTGCAGGCAGACAGCGCCTTTTGCTGGTCCCAACACACAGATATTGTTTATATCATGGGCTAAAATCTTATATCATCTATTGGCAAGTTATGCCCAAATTACTCATCGAATATAATTAAATAGCATCTAAACAAACCCAATATCTCATGAAAAGCCAGTTTTTGACTAGGGCCAAATTTGGTGTGTGGATCTCACTTTTGGCAGTCCTGTTATGCATGTAGGTATGTGATCTGTGTGTGTCTGTGCGTGCGTGCGTGCGTGCGTCTGTGTGTGTGTGTGTGTGTGAATCAATGAATCAAACTGTCAATTCCTATAAAGAGATGGGGTGTTTTTTTACATACTGGCTGAATTGAACACTGAAAACAACGCAGAGTGGCGGGTTACATTATGTCTCCACCTCTTCTGGTAATATCATGGCGTGTTAAACGACAGTGGTGCGTAATGGGTTTTTTTGTCAGTTTTTATGACTCGTGGGACCACAATGTTTCCCAGCGTTATGAGCCAACTATCCGCGCGCGTTATCATTAGCTTTAAGGGGAGAAAACACCAGAGTGAATCCATTGTATCCATTTCAGAAAATTGCTCTGTAATATCAAGACATCATCATGAGGTTTTTTTGCTCAGCCACCAAAACTGTCAATTTGTGGGCAGCTCGTTTGGAAACGTGTCAGGGCGAATTCCAACGCGCAACAAGTTGCAGTGTGCGAGATTTCAACAGAAGTCAGCGACAAATTTCAGCTGGGCTTGCCTATCAAAACATAAAAACCCTTATCCTGTGACCGCCTGTATATAATTGTCAGTCAAATGTTGTGAAATACAGCAACCGCCATCCGCATAAACAAGGGGCATGTGATGGCAGGCATTTGGCTGCGCAAGACAATGTTTCAAAGTTAACATTTTTTGAGTAAACATGTGTGGAAACATAATAAACGTGTGATTAATTGATACTTACGAATCCATAACCCCTAGACTTGCCGGTCTGTCTGTCGGTAATAACCACCGCTTCTTCAATCTCACCAAACACTTCAAAATATTTCCTGAGACTTGAATCCGTGGTGTGGTAGGGTAGACCCCCGACAAAAATCTTCGTATAGGTCGTGTCCTTTTGCGTGGTGTGCATCTTTAGTGCAAAATACAATAAATAGCAACAATCAAAAGAATAGTGCAATGTCTCCTTATCAATAAGTTATCAATAATGCTGTGTGTGAGAGAGAGAGCAGTTGGCTCTATAACTTGGTACTTTTTCAGAAAGAGGAAAAAATAGTGAGACAATACTCGACAAAAATGAAGATTGGAGGTAGATTTATCTTCCGACAATTAAAAAGAGAGTTATATGGAGCGGATTGTCCCAAAAAGATCATCAGGTGTTTCCAGCTCTTCTTGGTAACTCTGGTGTCTAACTAAATAGGTTTCGGACCCATTCCTAAAAGCGCTGCTTCTAACTCCACCCAGTTGCAGGCTAGTCAGTGTCCGCCCGCCCACCGGCGCAGGATAACAGCTGGGAAGCCTGCAGAATAAAACACTGCAGCTCCTTCAATGTAAGAAAAAGATCAGGCGCGTCCAGTCATTAAACCCTACCGCATCTAATTAAATGCATGATGCCATTTACCACCAAAACGTCCAAACCCCGCTTACATCGATTATATTTCTGGGGACAACGTGGAGAAATGACTGATGGCTGACAAAATATTGTAATTTGAATTCAATTATCAGAGCAGATCAGGGAATGTTGGGCCTGAATGCTTCCCTGATGTGATTTTTTTTTTTATTGTCTTCCAAATACAGTTCTGGGGCCTCCAGGGGTCCTCGAGGTTTTAATTCCAGTCTTTCGCCATTCACTAGAAATTCGCACAATTAGCTCGTATGAATAAGCTAACATATAAGGATGACTATTTTGACCATAGGTTTCACTGTCTCTTATATCCACTCATCAGTAGGCTATAGTCATGCCTAGTCATGCATGAAGTCATGCAGCTCTGTACTAACTCATATCTAACGACAACGGGGATCTTTAAGACAAAATATCTTATCAAATGGGGTCCATAGGCTTCTCTCTTTGAGGGTCCTTGACATGAAAAACTCGGATCCCCTGCTCTAAACAGCAGGACAAATAATCAATAGTCTCCTTTTCACAATCAATTTAGTAATTACTTTAATTAATTGAGTCACAGTAACGTATGTCCTCTTCAGAGAGTAAAATGTGTCGTGCGTCAAGCAATTACGCACGGCATTTATGATGGGTAAGGATCAGTAAACAGTCAAAGATCGATTCAGTTTGTATCAAGAGTCTTTGAACATCAGTCAGTGAAATAACTTATGAAGCGGTTTGCTCTCCTCTACTGTGGGCTGATTGCAGAGGCGCTTTTTAACCAACCGGGATGGGTAATTCATCCCCAGTAATGTGATAGGGAACTTTGTTGTAAATCATTCATAGCGGCTCCGCTCCTGCTCCCTCTGTTCCTGCGGCCGGCCTACATATGTGTGTCCTGTTGCCGGTAACATGATGAGCTGCCAAATCTGCAGTGCGAACATGGCTAGCTGTCATTTCTTCTCTCCTTGTCGACACCGCAGCTGGAATGCCATGCTATATATTGCCAGGACCGCCAACTCACTAAAGCCCATGCCAAAGTCCCTGCATCTAATATCATTAGAAGGGACAAGTGGATCAATTACTGATGACTAACCAGATATCATTTGGTTAGTAGACGTATAGGTCACCAAACTATCCTGCACATGCGCACACCGTTTATAGGGGACACTGGCCCTAAATTGGTCCTGCTGTGTTGTTTTACGCACGGCTTCCTAACACATTTCTTGCGATTTTTTCTTGATCCTTGCTTTCCATTGTACTTCTAAAAGCTACAATATCAAATTTGTGCTCATTTAGGCAAAGTTACGGCGAGTGGCCATACTTTGCCATACCAAGCCAATGTGAATTGCCACTGCAGGACTCCTGATCACAGATGAACGTCTCTCTGTCACTGTTGGTGGACGCAACCTGATAGAGCGTCTTTTTGCGATGTCTCGGTTCACTCACTATTTTATTTATGCAACCACACGCCCTTTAAAGTCGGAGTGGAGTCGTGGTAAAAAAAAGGGGCCAATATCGAGTTTCCCAGGCTCAACAATGGGGATCCGGTCAGGTTGCGTCCCCTTGTTGTCTCCGTGCGCGTGCAGCATGCTGACTAGTCTGAATCCTCTTACCTTTACAATGACTGGCTTTGGCCCTATTATTCAAAGGTTATCTTGTGTCTTTTTTCCAATAACCTTTAGAAATACTCAGAGTGACGACTTGTGGCTCGGAGATCACATGCACAGAAGATCTCCAGGACTGATCACCACATGCTACATTACAGAATTAAACAGGTTATAAGTGTGATTCCCATTGCCTAACTTCTATTTGGCCCTACAGAGTCCCGTTTATCAGTTACCTCAATTATTCCATAACCTACTGGGAGGTTGATGCAATTTTATCAAGACAAAGGCTGTTGTGCTTTGAGAGTTGAAACTGTAACTTTGTGCTTGTTTGCCATTTGGCCGCAGCACACACCTGTTCAGCAGAGAAAACCTAAAGGTCAAGGGTCACTGGAACAGCTGAATACCCACAACACAGTCACACTAAGGTCGCCCACATCACCAACCATTCTCTCCTCCCCTCTCTTGGAACAAACACCTAAAAGTAACAGTATAAAGTTATATTATTAGTGAATTCTGACCTGACAAACACCTGAAAACTCCCCCCTCTCTCTCTCTCTCCTCTCTCATGCACACCATTCAGAAAAACAACACATAGGGAAATATGGAAACTTTATTGATTAATAAGAACCTCTTTTTACACTCCATGTCTTTTTAAAACAAGGCACTTCCTCACATGGCGCCAAACTCACAATAGCTTATTTTAAAGGAGGTGTATTAACTTTATGGAGCTGTAATGTAACTCCATCCAACTGAAACAGCACCATCTTGTGCCCAACAAAACAACTGCCTATAGTATAGCCTCCGCATACAAAATAAGACAGAACAATATCACAGTTCACAAATGAATGTAAAACAAAAAAATCTCATTCAAATCAATTTGGTATGTTGGCAAGAACATTGAGTCTTGGTGATATTAAAGCATTCATCAAGGTTAATATACTGTTATATTGCATTGGAAAGTAAACCCTCATATTCCTTTATGTTTATTACCGAGCTACAGTGTTATCACAACAGTTTATGGACTAACGCACTTAGCTGCTATTGAAATTATCCTTCATTACAAGAACATGAACAACTCAACCTCACATTAGCCCGATTTCCACTGCAGGGCCAATCCAGGCTAACCAGGGCTTGTTCATTTCATTCAGTTTCTCCCAAAACAAAATGATTTTTTTTGCCAACAGAGAGAGTGTTTTCAACAAGCCCTAGTCAGCCCCAATTGGCTGTGCAAAAGGAAATATTATGTCTCTCTCTTTCTCTCTCTCTCTCCCTCAGTGCTGATTGATTGACATGGCTCTTCCATGCAGGTTAAAATATCTCCTCATCGTCCTCTGCATGTAGGAAGGTGGAGTCGCTCTCCAGCTGCCCCGAGGCTGTGAGGAGCTGACCCGCCTTGAGCTCCTCCACCCTGGTCTCCTCCTCCTGGAGCCCGCCGCCGTCCCCACCTTTCCTCTCCTCTCCCCTGTCATCTTTGCTCCCCCCTCCTTCGTCTCTCTCTTCTCCGCCCCCTCCTCCTCCCCCCTCCCTGCCGTCACCTCCTGCCTCTCTCCTCTGCTCTCCCCCCTCGGCCGACCCGCGCCTGGCCTCTCTAACCTGGGTATGCAGCGGTGGATCTGGGGTGTCCTCGTGGCTCCCCGGGGTCCCAGGTGGGTCAGGGGTAAGGGGTTTCTGTAGCTGCTCCACAGGGGCGGCCGCGTCGACTTCCTCCAGGGCCGTGGAGGAGGGGGCGGGGCCACGGACACGGGCAGACTTGGTCCTCAGTCGCGTCTTAAGCTCGTCTTCCCTTGACTGAGAGAGAGGAGGGGGAAGAGATGATGTGAGGTGAGAGACAAGGGGACAAACTGTGAGAGAGAGCAGAGGTGATGAGATAAGTGATGACACACACACACACACACACACACACACATAAACACACACACGGCGTACCTTGCGTCTCTCTTCAGCCAGTCTCATCTTTTGGTCGATGGCCTCCCTGCTGGTGGGACTCTGCTCCTTCCTGGACTTCAGGGACTCCAGTCTGGCAGGAGGCCTTCGCCTGGGCTCCTCGCTGTCATCCAACTGGTGCACACACACACACACACACAGCAGGGGGAGACAGTGAGCTCACAGTGTAAGTGAATGCACTTACACTGAAAATATAATAATAAATAATATATGTTTTACCTTACTAGTATTTTACCTTACTAACCAACTCATCAGCCATCGACACCTATGAGATTAATTAGGGTTTTTGTATTTTATAGTCCATACAGACCATATTTCCTTTACGATACAACACCCGTTTTCATTCCAAAACACACATTTTGCAGCATCTTATTGATTATACTGGCTGTGATAGATGTAGGATGCATATTTTGTATTTGACTATCTCTGTCTAGCATGCTTGCTCAAACAGTTGTGTAGGTGTGTGCAGGTCGATAATCTTTGCACCCACATGGTGTAGAGAGACTTTATAAAAATATCTATTTGGACAATGTTTCACTTTTTGAAATGGGGAGGCCACTTTAGAAAGAGTCACAAAATTTTATGCTGAAAAAAATACAATTTATGTGGTTTTCACTGTTGTTTAAGTAGAAACAGGTCAATTTTGACTTAAACATAATAAGAGGGTTAAGTCCTGCTAAAAACCAGATCTGCATGTGAATTTAGCAAACTCATCTATGCAGCACAGTCCGTTCTGAGACTTGCTAAGCCTGAATATCACCTTGGACCAGGTGAAATCCCACCTTTAGGAGGATGCTAGATAATGAGTCTCCTATAGGGGAGACTCAGATTTGTGTCTGTTGACTCGTCTGTATACCAGGTACCCACCATGATGTTGTAGGCCTCCCCAGCCCCGCTGCCCCTCTCTCTGGACTGGCCAACTGGGATGATGCCCTGGTTCAGCAGCTCCTCCAGGATGTCACTGGAGTCGGGACGCTCCACCGCTGGGCCGTCCTGCTGCTGCAGGCCTGGACCCGCTGCAGAGGGACACAGAAAAACGCTGCAGTTTGTGGACAGTGTGGACTTTCTCTACCGGGAGACAAATATCCAATGGAAATTAAGTTCTATTTTATTCTGTGTGTCTGATGCACAAACACACTCACCATCTTGTCTATTTCTGTCTCTCTCTCTCTCTCTCTCTCTCTCTCTCTCTCTCTCACACACACACACACACACACACACACACCTGTCAGTGGAGGGAGTTTCCTGGGTACTGCTCCAGGTAACACGGGGATCTCTCTGTTCTCCATCACCACCCCGCTGTCTGTGGTGCCCTTTGACACTGCTGAGTCTCCACGGCCGCCATGTTTACTCCCCGTCTCATCCTGACAGGAGGGAGACAGACGATGGATAAGGAAAAGATGGTGCAGGTCCTATGCTAATAACACAGTGCTATAGAGCAAGATTTGTATGTCCCGCCGCCATGGTACATGGTATGTGGGACATTATGTTGTCATGGTGGCGTCTGTGTGTCTGACACATACTTGTAAACACAATAGCTCAAGTCAAGAACAATACGATAGAAACTTCACAGTTTCACCACAGATTCCCCCTATAGAGTGGATGATCTGATTGGATTTTGGAGCACCTTGCTGCATACATTTGCTGAAAATGTGTTTTTCTTTAAACTACTATAACTCCTTACTTAAGACAGAGTTCGTATTAACACCACCGCGTTTTGTGTAGGCAAGAATGTTGATATAGAAATAATTAATGCATTAATTAGCTTAATTAATGACCTCATTAGCATAACTGGTCATGTTGAACATATCATGGTGATTATGGCGGGAAGTTAGGCAGCTCAAGTGCCTGTTATTTCATAAAATACCATGTAAGACATTTGTAACTTTCAGCAGCTTCCCTAAAGGGTTTGGCAACAAGCAGCCTGCCGGTGCGCAGGCGGTCCGGTCACTACGGATTTCATGGCCGAACATGTACCACATGCCACTGTCAAATACCGCCTTGCATGCACCTCTATTTCTCCAGATAGTTAATTAAGCAATGGGGTATTATCATATATTGCTCAGTGTATGCTGTTGAAAATATATCAATTGTCAATTACAACTTTAAAAGTTGCATGTGAGACGGAGCCTACCTCGTTTCCCTCCAGCTCGCCGGACCTCATCGGGTGGACCACGGTGGTTTTGGATCTGCCGCACCCCATATTCAACTCAAAGAAATGATGTTGAATAGTCCATAAAAGTCATAAACGCTGTTGATTACAGTTCAGTAGGCCGAGTTTCGCATGATATTGACGTAAGGAATGTGTGAAGCGGGCGCATTCCTTCACAGAGAAGGTCTCCATGGACGCGGTGCGTTGCCAAGGCCCGTTGCTACAATAAATCTGACCCGGTTAAAGAGGTGACACCCAGGAACAAGCTGTGGGTGTCAGAGTCAGGGCATGACAACACCCACTCATTGTCCTCTAAAAGACTGTTTTGCGGTGGTTCAGTTGTGTTGGTGACACTGATGGCCCTGTGATCCACACTAGGTTACCAATGACACTTCAGTGCGCATTAGAAAAAGGAAATTAAGCGCGGCTACATTATATTTATACTGGCAGATATATGATGTCAACAACATATAGAAAATGTATTGAAAATACATTAAATAGTAGCCTAAATTAAAAAAAAATAACAATAAAATGTATTTCCAATGTCCATAATATATTATATAGATGAATGTTATCTATATGTACAAACACATTTTTGGCCAATTTTGAAACATACCTCTCAACTTATTTTTAAGCATATGTGACACGTTTTTATTTTTTTTATTTATTTATTTATTTTTCAGTATGGGCAAGAGGACTTGAGCATGAGTAGGCCTAGAATTATCTTGCATAGTTCATCCAGCCTTAAAAACATTTCATACAAGCCACTTAATCCACAAATGAAAACAAAGAGATGCACACATAAGCCAAAATATTTCTTGCTTGCAGATAGTGCTTCTTTTTAATAAATTCGCAACTCCAAATGGAAAAGACCACAGGACTGCATGCTGACGCACTCTACTGGGTTCTACTGTAAGGAGGAGCAGGGGCCCAGGGCCAGGCGGAGCTTGGGCTTGTTGGCGATGACCACAGCGGCGCCGCGCAGAGGCAGGAAACGCTGCCGCAGGTTCTGGCACTTCTGGTCCACACTGAGGGTGCGGGCTCTGTCAGCCAGTCTGTTCTCCAGGATGAACAGGTTCCTGTACATGGGATCCAGGCTCTGTCTGCAAATCAGGTTTAACATAATAATGAATGAGTACTTAAAGATCATCAGAATATTCAAATTTAGGACATGAGCTGACAGACTGCAGCTACCTTTCGGTTTTACTAGATAGGCAAAATTTAGCTTGAGGCTGGGATGAGAGTGAAAGAGGAATCAGTGACGTTAGTAAGTGAACAGACTTACTGGGAGAGCTGCAGGTTCATGCGCAGGCCAGACGCGATCTTTGCCAGGTTATTGATCTCGAGCATGAGGCTGATGTGAGGCTGGAGGAGGGAAGAGGGTTAAAGGTATTATATTTCCTCCACAGTAACAACAATCAAAACAAGAAGAAGAAGAATAGCATTTAAGGCCTTATGGGGCTTTGTCTGCAACCATATGAAATCTAAGTTGTATCCAGTTACTGTGTGAAATAAAGCCCCAGTCACGGTCACCTTGCTGAAACACTAACCTGGTCCAGGCAGAGCTCGAGGCTGGGCCTCTGCTTCAGGATGTCCAGGCGGCTGTGGGCCAGCTGCATCTTGGACCCACAGCCCATGAGCTGAGCCTCCAGCTTCTGCATGTCCCTCGCCAGATCCACGATGGTGTCCTGGATCTGCAGGGCACAGGGGTTCGTTGGGGCCATAAGGTCACAGAATGGTGAGTGAAGGCTCACAGGAGGTCAAGTG
The DNA here is from genome assembly GCF_048128805.1 of Centroberyx gerrardi. Classification (NCBI taxonomy): domain Eukaryota; kingdom Metazoa; phylum Chordata; class Actinopteri; order Beryciformes; family Berycidae; genus Centroberyx; species Centroberyx gerrardi. Next base: position 13,504,434 of record NC_136015.1, read on the forward strand.
AAATTGTTTTGTAGATGGAAGAATGTGAATTGTCTATGTTCATATTATCCATGGAGAAAGAGGAAAACATTGTGCTAGTTGGACCATACAGGAGCTTGATTTTGATACATCACTTTCTCATAAATGATTTCTAACATTTCTCAAGGGGCCACAATGGATGGATAGACCTTAGGGTTTTAGTGTACTACACTGATGTGCTCTGTTTTGATCAGTCAATCAATCAAAATAATAAACAATTAAAAGCCAAAACAGAGTCGTCAAAATGATCGTGTCCGACTACAATCCAGTGGTCTGTCTATACTGAAGCCATCCCTCCCTCCACCTGCACTGACCTGCTGCCTCTCCCACTCCAGCACCTCCTTGGCCCTCATCATCTCATTGATCCTCTTCCGCAGGATGCTGTCTGTGGCACAGCGCTGGCTCTCCAGAGCATTCTTAAGCTGTTATGGTCATACAAAGCACCAGTGGTATGAGACACAAGTATAATTGTCCATTAGATGGTTTGGAGTGGAGCAGCTTAAAGGGTAATTCTGGTTATTTTCAACCTGGACTTTATTTTCCTAGTTTTTGCCAACATGCCAATGGAGTCTGATCAAAATTTTGTCAGTTTCTTCACTGTGGAGCTCTATATACCTCTCAGTCTGAGAGTGATGTTCTCCAATACAATCGGCATGATGGCAAAAACTAGGAAAATTAGGGTTGAAAATAACCAGAATTGTCCTTTAAGGATAGTTCCTAACTTCATCCTAAAACCAATCTCCCCTGTCCTGTAACTCAGTGAGCTCAGCATGGCACCAGCCCTGACAGGCTGAGGAGTTTGATTCCTCACTCATGGTACTGTAAGGAGCTTTGGATAAAAGCATCCACCAAACAGTTTATGCTAAGCCTGCCCTAAACTCTAGCCTTCAGGTGAGTCTTGTACTAAGGGTTGAGGGATGTCTCTGTCGTTGGCAGGTACCTTGGCCAGTGTGTACTGCAGGTTCCCCCTGAAGCAGGAGCACTCCTTAACCAGCTTCTCAACAGCCAGCTTCAGGCCCTTGCAGCGGGACAGCCACTGGTCATAGCTCAGAGTACTGGAGGCAAGATGGAGAGCGGATTAAGAGACTGGTGGAACATGATTAAACACATTTAAACTCTACCAAGATAGATATTAAAGATATAATGCTGAAGTTACTTGCCTGCCTAAATTTTGGGGTATATTCACATATAATCTTCCTCAGATGGAAAACTTAAC
>NC_136015.1:13510667-13595667 GCF_048128805.1 Centroberyx gerrardi
ACCTGATAACAAAGTCACACATTTAGTTGATCAAAAATGACTTTCATTTCATCAATTCATGCTAAAGATTTCTTCACATTGTGTGGATCATGAGCACATGGTACTGCAGATAACCTGCAAGCAAAACTGATGATGCCACTGCAGTCACCCACCTGGTGCGGAGTTAGTGGCTGCTCCAAACACAGGTGTGGAGTTGGCCTGCTGTCCAAAGCTCGGGGCCGCGTTGGGCTTGGCCCCAAAGGCCGGGGGCTGGGAGGCTGTGGCCGTGAAAGGGGAAGGGGCTGGGGATCCAAAAGCTGAGCCAAAGGAGGGGGTCTGGTTGGCCCCGAAACCACCAGAGGGGGCTGAGCTGAAGACAAACGGGGGGGGCGCAGCAGACGGGGCTGGAGAAAAACAAAGAAAAATTAGTAAAGGTTGGGCAATAACAATACATGTACAGGTAATACAATTCAACATTTAAGAATTTCAAATATCATTAACAAAAAGGCAAGCCCTTTTACAATATAGCCACAAGTGTCAATACCAGGGTTTAAACCATTGGGGCAATGCTCATGATTCAAAACTGTCAAGAGCTATATGGAAATGTTCAAAGATTACACTTGCTGTCATTTGCTTAATTGTGATAGGGACATCCATTCAATGAGATTGAGACAGTTGTAACTTAAGAGTGGTGGCCATCAATTAAGTTCCCCATCCTGCGTCTAACCTCCGCTAGACCTGCAGCAGCCACTTCAGCCTCTTCATCCTTCTTTAACACACAACTCTATTCTTTCAAAGTCCTCTGCTATTATTCTGATTGTTGAAAAGTGGACAGTGTAGGAGAAGTATGACGACATTATGCCTCCCTTTGAGTTTGCATGAAATTTTGTGCATGTCTAAATAGGTCCCGACATGTCAACCAAGTTTCACAGTTATCGCTCAAGCCCACTATAAGCTATTATGTAACAGACAACATGCTCACGCACCTATGACAACCATACAACCAATTAAACATGTTCTATAAAAGGAACAAATTTCATGTAAAATATTCAGGACAAAAACAAGCATTATAGGCTACCAAAGGAGATACAGACCTGAAGATGAGGCAGCAGAGGGCGCTGCTGCTCCAAAAGCAAAGGAGGGAGCAGCAGCAGGAGCAGCGTTGGCAGCAGCCCCGAAGAGGAAGGGCTGAGCCGCGGGTGGGGCCGGGGCCGGGGCGGAGTTCAGGGAGGTGGCTGATGGGGCAGGCGGCTGGCTGTCCTGGCTCTGGCCAAAGAAGGTCTTGGTTGGGGGAGCGTCACCTGAGGAAGAGGCGGCCTGACCAAAGATGAAGGTGCTGGGGGCTGCAGCAGGAGCAGGAGCAGGAGCCTGGGTGGAGCTGCTGGTGCTGCCAAACAGACTGGGGGCTGGGGTGGCGGTGGAGGATGAGGAGGTGGTGGTGGCATTGCTGGTCATGAAGGAAAATGCTGGTTTTGGAGCAGCAGCAGGATCTGTGGGAGGGAAAAGACAGTGTCAATTATGGTGTGAACTATACTGCAGTAGAAAAGTTGTTTTGCTGAAACCTGAAATATTTTGTGAATTAATAAATCAACAAACAAAAGCAACAATATTAAATAAGATGCACTTTATTGATCCCCTAGGGGAAATAATGGCAGAATTAATCAACAAAGCATAACAGATCATAAGTCAACAAAACCATAATATTCACAAATGAAATGCTACATCTATGACTAGAATAATCAGTATGTTAAGTTTCTCTCACCTGCAGCACTTTGTCCAAAGCCGAAGGAGGGTTTAGGACCCTCTGGAGCGGGGTTTTCGCTCTTGTCTGCTGGCTTGCCGAAGGTGAATGTGGGTGCCGGCTGCTCTTTGGGAGCGTCGGGTTTGCTGAAGGAGAAACCCCCTAAAGTGGCAGGTGCCTGTGTGACCTCGGGCTCTTTACTAGCAGCACCAAACAGGAAGCCAGAGGGAGCAGAGGCAGCAGCTTCCTTCTTTTCCTCTGGCTTCCCAAAGGTAAACGCGGGAGCAGCAGGCTCCTTTTCTGCCGATAAGGATCCAAAAGTAGAGCCCCCTAGTGGTGTGTTGGTAGTCAGACTGGGCTCACCCAGCCTCCCAAATACAGATCCAGTGGTGGTGGTGTTTGCTGATGTGGTGTCAGTTGATGACGCTGCACTGTCACTCTTTTCTTGCAAGGAAGTAGGGAGAGTAAAAGTCACAGAGGATGAGGTGATAGTGGGTGCTGCTGTTATTGTCTCATCGGGTTTTGACAGTCCAAAGGAGAAGCCGTCCTTGGAGGACTTACTCTCTGTGCTAGACGTTCCGGTTCCAAACGCTATCCCACCACTGGCTCCGAATTGAAACCCAGAACCTGCAGCAGGTTGGTCTGACTTTTTGTCGTCACTGGCTGTTGCCTGGGTGGAGGCAGACCCAAATTTAAAGCCCTCGGTAGAGCCGCCGAATTTGAACCCTGACGGTTCAGTAGTGTCTTTAGAAGTGGTTTCTGATGAGGCGCTTCCAAATGACCCTCCAAATTTGAATCCACCAGAGGATGATGAGGAGGTCTCTGAAAGGGAACTCCCAAACTTGAACCCCCCAGATCCAGAGGTACAGTCTGATGATGAGCCAAACTTGAAACCTCCTGAACCAGAGGTAGAAGTGCCGAATGCAGAGGAGCCGGAGGTGCCAAAAGTGGATGAACCAAAAGCTGAACAAGAAAAACAAAGTATTACAATAATTCCAAAAGGTGAAATATACGGATCAAGCTTATTACAAATTTTATTCAGTTCAAAATTTTCTACCTTCTCCAGACCTTAATTACATCACTGGATTTGGTACTGATTTTTTGACGGTTCAACATGATGCATGAAAATAATGGTTGGGCAATATGATTTTCAACTAGGCGGCATCTTTAAATAGCTAAACATTATTTTCGTACACCAAATGTGAAGAAAATGAGTTAACAACTTGATAAAATATGCATCAGGACATATTTTGCCCCCCACACACTGAATAGGATTTGGGCACCAGCAATCAATTTTAGATCGGTCAGTGCTGTCATTAACCATCAACATGACAAAACCTCTGCTTCCACAGCAGGGAAGCATATTTACCTTTGGACTCCACTTTAGCTCCGGGTTTGGGTGTCTGGCAGGCAACACACTGTACGTCGGCGGCCTTGTTCTGTACACAGCAGACATCACAATCCCATGCACCCTCTGGCTTCTTAAACTTGTCCCCGAATCCCAACAGTGGGGCGCTGCTGGCCGACGCTGAGGCTAATGTTGAGGACGCTCCCGCTGACGCTCCTGTTAAGTGAGGAAAGGAAGACACACAAATCAACAAACCATCTCTCAACATCCCAATTATTTAGTGACAGTTAATGCGATTCTACTTTCATGAAAAAGGAGGAATTGTAAATACAGAGACCAAGATTTTGTGTTTTGGTGAGCAATGAACACCAACATTTGCTCTCTCCCCATTACCTGGTTTAGCGCTCATGCAGGCCACACACTTTGTGTCCTGCGCCTTGTTCTCCACCATACATGTATCACATTCCCATGCACCCTCTGGCTTCTTGAACTTGTCTCCAAATCCAACGAACCCTGTAGAAACGGGGGCTGTCGGGGTAGATACAGTCTTAACGGCTGAGAAGGCAGAGGGAAGAGTCAGTGAGGGTTTAACCCCCATGCCTGGCTTGGCTGTATCACAGGCCACGCACTTAACCGCGTCAGGTTTGTTCTGCACAAGACACGTATCGCACTCCCAGGTTCCCGCGGGTTTGGCAAACATTGCACCAAAACCTGTGGTGGTTGTAGTTGTGATAGTGCTGCTGTTCTCTAGCCCAGCCGAGGTGGCAGATGTTAGCTTACTGTCCGAAGATTTGGATGAGGAGGAATTGGGTTGTGGGGTCATGCAGGCAACGCACTTGGAGTCCGATGGTTTATTCTGAACTAAGCAGACGTCACAATTCCACGAGCCTGCCGGAGGTTTGAACAAGTCGCCAAACCCTGTGGAAGAAGAGGAGAGGGAGGAGGAGGTGCTAGAGGTGGAGGAAAGGGCCGTGGATTCTGTGGAGGTCTGCTGGGGAGCCGTTTCGGGACCTGGGGAACTCCGAGCAACAGGAGAGGCAAAGCCTAGAGAGAGGGAAAAGGTGAAGGGTAAAAAACATTAGAACATCCAGATTCCGTCTTGCAAAGATGCAAACAAAAAATACTGCAGATAATGTTTAATTGATTCTAACCAGGTGCTTTGAGGAGGTCCAGCACACTGCCCTGCTTCAGGGTCTTGGCTGGTTTAAAGGGTCCTTCAAAATCTTCTGTGCTATTGCTTGTAGTTGACTTCACTGTAGAAAACAACAGGAGGATCAAAATCATTATTAGAGTTCCAATTTTCTGAATAAAGGCATGAAAACAACACCAGGCCAACTCGCGACACAACTCTTTCTTACCTGCTGCCACTATGGGAGTAGCTAGCTTCCCATTTGACATAGAGGGACCCATTTTTGCTACAGGTGCACTAAAAGTAAATCCAGCCTAGGAGGAGGAAAAGAAAATGACTATTAGTATCAACTTTACTGATGTAAATAATTAAAATCTTGAAAATTACTACTCTTTAACAAACTGTATATACTTACAGAAGGGGAAAAGGTAGGTGGGCTAGCAGCAGTTGCTTTGACAATGGGGGAGGAAAAGGTAAAAGGTTCACAGGGGGGTGTAGAGGCCGTGGGAGGCTCCTGAAAGAAACATACCATTAGGTGAGTGCGCTCATTTAGACCATTCACACACACTGCTGTTAAGCTTTAGATGTGGGTGCGACCCAGTAAAGTTTAAAGTCAGACCTTATCTGTGACAGTTTCCTTGGCAGGGGTCACAGGCGTCATGCTGGGGGCGGGGTTGACGGCGATGAAGGCAGTGGAAGGTGGGGAGGAGAAGCTGAAGGTGGGCAGGCTGAAGGTGCTGATGGGAAGCGAGATGGCTGGCAGGTCTGGCACCTCAGCCACCTGATGTCAGAGAACAAGCATGTATACCACAGTGAGCTCAATTTCAAGGCACAACACACTGCCAAAAGAAAAATGCAAACATTAAATATTTATGGCATTTCTGGATATCGTCACAGTATTCACCTCATCGTCTTCAGGGCGTTTGGAGGACGGCCGTGTACTGGTCCTCTCCCTCTTCATCTTGCCCCCTCCGGAGCTTGAGCTGCTGGCTGCAGGCGTGCTGGACAGAGGGTAAGCTGGGCCACAAGAACTAGTTGTGCTGGGAGAGGGGGAGAGAAACAGAGTCAAACTGAGTCAAGTAAATTTAGACTCACAACATATGGAGACCAGCCTAGCAGTGAAAGTGAAATACTCCTAAATAATGATGCATCAGTACCTTTGAGATGGACCTGGGGCTACCTCAGGTATTTGTGGTGATTGTCTTGTGGGCTAAGGGAGAAAAAGAAATTGAGCATCAAATATTATGCTAGGAACCCTTTTATTGCATTTAATACAGAAGAACCATGTGGCTGTGTGAAGTCAGTGGCTCTGACCGTGTCTCTTGGGGTCCTGTCCAAGGTTCGGCCCACTCCACCGGGGGTCAGAGACGGCCTGAAGGACACAGAGCGATTTCCTGACACTGAAGCTGCTGCAGGAATCACCAGCCTCTGCACTGGCGGGAGGGGGGAATCCAGCTGAAGATAAGAGAGGGAGGCAATATGTGAATCATCAGCTTAAACTTAACTGACAAAAAAAACGTCTAGCTATAGACAAAACATAGGAAGCTCCAAGTAGATTCAGATAAAACAGATGAAAAACATGACCAAGAGAAAGACCCAAGGGCCTTTTCCCATGAGAGACATGCTCAACATATTGACGCATGTACAGACATACACTGTTGAAGTTATTATGTTTCACATTTTGAAACATCCTCGGATAACATTAGGCTTCAAACCATCCAGGGAGCAAAGAAACAGGAGGAAAAGTTTGCAGAGGTTTAGATACTACTGCTTGGTGTAGAGCCAGCGTAACAGGCAGCCAGTCAAGAGCCTGTTCAATACAGAGCTGTTGCTTTGCTTCGATTTGATTTGCTCATGGTAAGAGGGCATGTACAGTGGTCGGCAGGGACAAGGCTTGAGAACAGGCAGAGACCACACACTGGATAAAACCGTGGCATTCAAATGTTATGGTCTCAAAAACTGACCGAACAGAGTGGTGGTAACCCTTATTGGTTTATCAATTTTGGATCCCAAAGTGCACAACACCCAAAACCAACAACACTAATATCAGACATGAAGACCAAGTTAGGTTTAGGCCAGTCTTGCCTGTAGGGCCTGTGTGGGTCAATAGACCATTGTTGGGATTTACAAAGCAGCTGTCACAGCTGGGAATGCCTGACAGTTATTACTGAGGACTAGTCCAGTCCTGGCACAGTTTAACAATGGACTACACTAGACAACACACCTCTCTCTCTCTCACTCACACACACACACACACACACACACAAACACACACACTTTCACTTGCTAATACAATCATGCAGTCTGGCACACTTCTCCAAATAAGCGTGTGTGCATGCGCACAGTGGTGAACAGCTGTGTCCCAGCCGAGGAGAATCCTGTTGACTAGTATGAAAGAGGCCAACAGGCGGTAGGACAGGAAGCGACAGGAAGACAAACCAAAGCAAGTGCTGCTGGGCTTGTACAACGACATCCCTGTTCACATCACTAAAGCCTGCTGAAACATCCGCGCAGCACAGCGGTGAACGAATTTGTTGATGTGCACACACACGTCATGCGGTGACATATGACCCAAACATACCATAAAAACAAACTAACATGTGGCTTAGTGTGGACAGCTAGAGACAAATACAACTTTCTAATGAACTGGGCATGAAGGAATATTATCACAAGGATTTAAAAATCAATATTTACCCGTTTCTTTTTGCTCTGGAAATGTGAAAGATCTAGATTTGTGCCATCCATTGACTGCAAGGAGAAAAATGAGAAAATGAATAAGACGTTTTAATTGGGTTAGGGTTAGTTTTTTTTGGACACACTTGTCAGTCACTACTAACACCCCCCCCCCACTTTTGTGTGTGCATGATCACATCCATGTTGTGTATTGTACAAAAAGTGTGTGATTGCAAACAAATCAGGTTCTAATGATTATTTTGTGACAACGACATCCAAAACACTTACTGCTGACAGGGGGGAGGCTGCAGCTGGGATCCTCTTGGCATCCTGTTGAGAAAACAAAGACCTGATCAAAACACAGCTATTTTAGAGAAAAATCATCATACTATAAAGCAAGGAATCTGTCTGTGTCTGTGTCTGTGTGTGTGTCCTTCGTATATCTCGAGAACCGTTCGTCCGATCGACTTCACACTTGGCGGGTGTATTGCTGGGGACCCAAGGACGTGCAGTGTCGGATTTGGTGCAATTTGGACACGCGACACGTTCAATATTAATAAACTTTGAATTAACAAGTGAACAGCGCTCTGTGCAGCAGCGGCGCGAACGGGCACTGCACTAGTTTACCAAAATTGAATATTGTGGCCATGACAACGTGACACAAAATTTACATTTACCTTTTCAATTGGCAACATAAAAACGGTAACTTTCCCATCACACTTATTGCATAATGAATCCAAGTTGGAGTAGAAGAGATGGCTGTGTTTGCCTCCTGTATGTTTGTGTGTGTGTGTGTGTGTGTGTGTGTGCGTGCGTGTATACACTCACAGCCAGAGGGCTTGACATGCGCTCCAGGGACTGCAGGATGCGCCTGGCTGTGGCGCTGGTCACCCCACAGGGCTGGGCACCAGCAGGCTTGGCCTTGATCTGCCTCCTCACTGGGGCCTACAGATCGATCAGACAGTCATTTAATCGGTCTCTCAAATAACCAAATCAATATTCATACTTCACATTGACTTTTATCCTACAGCACCACTGTCTGACATTAACTTCTTGGCTCACCCGCCAAGGGCTGGTAGAAAAGAAAATCCCCAAATTACCTGCCATGAATAATGTTTACTGGCCAAAATAATGAATATACGTTTTTCATAGAAATATGTCACTCTACCCTTCTTCAATGCTATTTTGTGTATGGAATCAGGTGCTGTGTGTTAACTTAAAAGTTTGACACACACTTAATAATGGATCAAGTTTATAATTCATCATGAAGCGCAACAAAAACTGATGCTTAGCAGGTGTTCATTTCCAGACCCTGCATGGCTCTCATCAAGGACTTACAGAAGAGTTGCCTTTTGGCTTTTCTACTATGTTAGTGTGTTAAGCAAGCGGTGCATGGAGGCAGTTGGGGCCTGACCTGGTAAGGTGTGCCGGGGCGAGTGCGAGAGCTCCTGACCGCAGCTGCCCCGCCATACGTGGTCTTCCCAGGGTAGAAGGGTGAATCCCCCAGCTGGCTGGAGTTCAGCACTGTGCTGTTCAATGTCGACTGGAGGAGAGAGCGGTAAACTGGAAACTTAAACACAGCCTTTGTACGCCACATCAAAATGACTTCAGAGTAATGATAATCAATGGTTTTCTCAAACACAAACTAATTAGGGTTTTGCATGTTTTTGCACAACGGCTTTTTGTAATATAAGAAATGAGACAAAGAAAAAAAACATTCAATCTCATGAGCAAACTAGCAAATACATAAAGCTGAATGCAACCAGCTCTGGTAGTGACTGGCTGTGAGCAGAGTGAGAATAAAAGAGATTTCTCTAGTGCTGCATTTAACTCATAAAAGTATTTTAAGTTGGTGCTCGATGTCCCAACATTTTGTCTACACCTAAAAAGCAATGCTCAGTGCAAGCTGTTATTGAAGTTTCTGTTGCCCGTGACTTTGCAGAGGGTCAATTGGGCGCACTGACCGAATTCCAGAGGGACATTTTACATTTAAGTGGGTCACTGGCAGCCTAGATCAAACCCTGTGACACACATTTGCTCCCTCAAGCAGGGTTTTTCCTGGCTCAGAAAAGGGCTTCAGTGGTACTTGTGTGGGCCAGCGCACACAATCAATTGACCCGACTCTCTTGATCATATTCAGGCTATTATAGTTAACAAGTGGTTGACAAAATATAACAAACATAAAAATTAAATTAAACACATAAAACAATATCTTAAGTTTGACTGTATGCGATTAATTCAACAGTTTTTGATTAACTGTATGATTATGCTAGAAAGTGAATTTTAAGTGGTTTAATGGACTTTTCCTCTATTGTGATTGTTTTACAATTAAACAATATGAAACTTCAACAGTGAAGCAGAATTGCAGCAGGCAGGAGCCAAAACATACTAGTGAAAGATATATCCATTCTACTTTCCAATATAAAATTGAAGTAAGTCTGCATACCTTTAAGCATTTCACAAAATTAGGATATTGGAAAATACCATGTTTGGATAAATATTTGGTTGTTCACATTTAGTGTTGGATAAATATTTGGTTGTTCACATTTAGTGTCGGAACACTGCATAGAAATTACAGGCTAATAATTCAGACCTGAGCCTACCCACTCACCAGTCTCTCTCTCTCTCTGTGCAGGTATTTAGCAAACACCTGACTTGCCTACCGCTTAGCTGATAACTATGAGTCTGCTATTTAACTTTGGCCAAAAGTTAGCTAACATTTTTGTCTCGCTTGCACCTCATTTTGAAGCAGTAACATTACTTTAGAGCATCTTGTGAGCAATGCTTGTTGCTTTCACTTGACTTCTTCAGCACTCATGACTGCCGCCCTGCTGGTTGGAGTACCGCATAACATCCAAAATAGAACAGGGAAAATCTAAGCCGCTGTAGTCATTCATTACAAAACATGAATATCTATATAAATGCAAAGCTTTGTTTGTGGCTCAAATGTGTTCTCTGTAAACAAGCAGTCCTTTACTCACTGACGAGACTCACTATTTGACTGGCACAAAATTAAACACTCACATTGGAGGAGGTTCCAAAGACAGACAGGTTGAAAGCAGGCTTTTTCAGACTGGACTGGGCAGGCTGGGGCCCAGAACTGGTTCTGTCTGTCTCTGGGGACCACAGCTGGGGGATCAATGCTGTTTTGGAGGTGGGGACATCTGCAGAGAAACATGTAGTTTTGTGAAACCAACACACCCACAGAGGATACGGTCTGAGCATTTTCAGAGAGCAGAAATCTAGCTTGAACGTTAGAGGAAAAAGGGTGGGAGCAGGTACATCATTGGACTTATAAAGTGGGCACCTCCCATCACAGATGAATATGAATTAGGCTCACAACACTTTCAACAACACATTCAACACCAAGTTCTGGCGTCCCAGAACCAACCCCCTCCACACCTGCTCTCACTTAACAGAAATATAGTCACCTACACTACCGTATAATTAGCCTAACACCCAGTTGATAACAATTCCTCATAATTTATAAACTCGCCATTGGTCACGTTGAGACTGTTTGAGATGTGGATCATTCAAAAAGTGGTGGCATGATATGTTAAAAGTCTATTCAGATACACCACACTAGCCTTTAAAGACACACAAGCCTCCATATGCAGAGAAAAAACCTTTTGTACAAATACACTTTCTCTCTGTACCTTTGTCAGAAGCGCGGGAGGAGAAGCCGCTAGTGGTGGAGATGTTGTCGTCCTCGTGCTGCGAGAGGTTGTCCTTGATCTCCTTGACCAAGGAGAAGCCCGTGGAAAAGGGCCCAGGGGCCGAGGAGGTGGAGGGCTGCGAGAAGAGGCTGCTGGAGGCCCCCAGGACCGGGGAGGAGGCATCCAGCGGGGGGAAGTGGAGGTGGGAGCGGTTCAGGGGAGGTCGAGACAGCACATGCTCCTGGAAGTTGAGGGACGCCCTGCTAGTCGAGGGCTCTGCGAGGGAGAGAAACCAGAGGTGGGCATGGTGGGCAGGTGGATAGCACAACCAAATACACAAGGGATATTAATTTCCCTGGCTTATATCTGTGATAGCTCAAGGGACTGACTGGATCCCTCACCTGTGTTACTGGTGCTGGGCTCCGGGGAGTCCCGTCCGTCAAGGGGAGGAGGTCCCTCCTCGCTGCCGTTAGGAGGGGGCTGGCTGTTCTGCTCTGTCCCCTGCACATCCCCTCCCCCTTCAGCATTCTTGAAGTATTTCTGCAGCCAGGAAGGAACGATGCTCTTTACTGTGTCTGTCACCCGACTGATCAGGCCTGGCTGCTGCTGATAAAATGTGAGAAAAGAGAGAGGAGGCAAGGAAGAGAGGGATGAAATGAGAGAGAGCCGAGAGAAACACAGAGACAGACAGAGGAGAGAATTAATTTAATTAATAGTCGGGTATTATTTTCAGGTTCTCCATCATAAATTTCACCTGATAATCAGCATTCAATGTGATTCTCTACACATGATTCACTACAACAAAGCACTAATAGTTTTGCTGAATCTGGCTCATTTCTTTTTCAGCACTTGACAAAGTACCAAAAAAAATCTAGGGGAACAAATACGATGCTGAAGAAAAATTAAGACATGCTTGGTTTGTAAATAAATACTGCAATATAGGCTACTGCATAGTAGCCTATATTGTTTAGAAGGCCTTTCCCCTTTACATAAAATGTTGCAGTCTTGTGATTTGGAAAATACAGAAATCAATATCGCATTTGATTTTTTTTTTTTGATCAGCTGCATAGCCCTATTTACAATGAGAAGCCATTCCTGCTTCCCAGTACACAGCCCCACTCAAGCACACCAGGGCAGAAACTGGGTCAGGCAGGCAGTGCATGCTTCTATGAAGCAGTGAGCAAGTGGCACTGGCCTGCACTGCACTGAGGTCTAATATTGGCTGAATTCCAATCAATGGAGATGAGCCTTGTGTCCGACACTCTGTATACATTTCTTTTTGTGGAACTGGAAATATGAGTAACAGCGGTTTCAATCATTTACATCTTTAGAACGCATCTCTCTCTTAATGCCTATAAACTGTGGTAACAATGAAGAAAAACAATGAAGAAAACCGTCTTCCGCGTTTAGGGAGCTTTCCAGGTCTTAATTGGCTGACTGGAATTTACCCATTGTCTCTGAATTTGGATGTAGGTCTAGGAGTTAGAATAGGCTAGACACAAGGGGGATGCTTCAGGTCTTAAATCAATCACATTCCCTTTGGTTCCAGACTGGTAACATAACTATACTTGAACATCTTCAGACCACATCAAGGCAAGACATTGCTGTGCTATGTTCCTGTGATACTACAGATAATGGAGAGGGGAACAGGTGAAGAAAGGGCTGGCTAGCTAGTGCACCACTTCATACGTACACTGTCTAGCTGATGGTAGCTTTCACGGCCTGATAAGAGCCATGTGTGCCTCTTGCTTTGTGCTTATCTGTGAAATACACCAGGGGGCCAGCCTGCACTTCAACCTGTCTGAACTTGCTAATTCACATCATTTCAACCAGTCAAGGACCAGTGCGTAACCACCACAGTGCAGGTTTACTTAGTGCTACATAAGCTATTGTGATTATGAGGATTTAAGGGGGCCGCTTTTCTCCTGTGGACAGGGTCATGGGACCAAAGGGCCCGAGGCAGACTGTCGTGCATGTGTCATTGTTCTCCCAGGAAGCAATCATGTTGGGTTCAAAAACAGGGCGATTTTGATTTAATACGCCAGTGCCAGTACACTGACCAGTGTATCCAGCTATTCAAGCATTCCAGTCATTTGAAAGGCAAAAAGCTGTCATTACTGTAAACTCAAGTGACATGAATGTGACAGCTCTTGAAATCCGACAGCATCCCAAATTCTAGCCATTCCGATGTATTTTACAAACAACAGAAAATAGAGTTTTTGGCACTAAAACCGAAACAACTTCTAAATGTCTTATAAGTTATACAGAAATTATACAGGAAGATTATACAATACAGAAAAATTATGGTGAAGTTCAAAGTAAAAATGTTTTTCTCAGCTGATTTGTGCTTAGAAAATGGGCCAAACAATAAAAAGCAATTAAGGACAGACAACTAAACAAGACTCATTGGCTGGAGATCGGAGCAGCTAAATAATCTGACCTCAAATCCTCTGTCAACACTGGCCAGCCATACCCTCCAATGAGAGCGGTGTTAATCATTTCCTATAAAACAGGCAAGCACTCCAACAACTCACACAGTGGTCGCATCTCAATTCCATAATGAGACTTCCTGTCCTCATTCCCCTAAACTGAAATAGAAATGTTCGCATTCATCTGCGATACTGTATTTAAGATGAAGAGAGGAACTACGGAAAAGAAGATATTTAGACTACTGCGACACAGCCTGGGACCCACGGGCCCCAGCTCACCTTGTCGCACTACAGTTCACTTGCTAAAAGAGCATATGCATACAAAATCAACCAGCCAAACGCTATTATGCAGTGGAGTCTCCAGTCTTCATAAATATGGGCCAAAGGTCAGAGGTGATTAATCCTTCAGACTTTCACCAGCTAGGTACAATCAGTTTACCCACGTGAGCCTAAGTTTTTTGATGTTTCCTCTACAGTTCGATACCATTATGGATGTGATTTGATGAATAAGATTGAAGATATTCGAATTCCCCCACCTACTGGTTTATCAGCTGTTGTAATTTCCCTTGTTTATCTCCCTCCCACCGGGCCTAGTAACCTAAAGGCTAGGCTAGAGTTTCACGTTCAAGTGTCGCTGTAGCTTGCTTGCAGTGTCTTTGGCAGTGCGCGCATTTATAGATCTGCGTTGGTAGTTCGGTGCGTAGACCACCGAAAAACACTAGAAGGCAATGTCGTGCTTTGTTCCATTCTGTCTGGAAAAAAACTGAAGTAATTGTGTTTACCTTCTCAGGAATAGAACAGTAACAATGGCGGTGCATAGCGATTTGGAACTGGCAATGGCTTTGTTAAATGAGGAAGAGCTAATTTGTCTATCATTATTGAAAAGGAGAAAATTACATCAGAGAAGATCTCTCTTTGACCTGCTCCATGTTGTCTTCCCCATCAGCAGAAATCAAGCGGAAAAATGTGTGAGGAAATACAAAGCGGACCAATCACAGTTCTTGCGGTCGTGTGTTGCCCTACATTTTTGGAGAGGTGCACATAAGCTATGCCGGGAGCCTCTGTGGGCTACACAGACACCGCAGACATCTACTGTGTAGCTATGGTGACGTTTTGACGTTGAACCATATATTAGCCAATATTCATTTGGGTCAGCAGTATATCTTAGCTGCCCATAGAGGGGCAGTACAGTTTTTGAGGGGTCACCAAAACAAAAGGAATGTGCAGCTGATATTTGCATTTACACAAACAAAACAATACAAGTTCAAGTTCACATGTTTGTCAGTTACTATATTTGTTTACTTTGGCATTGATGCACCATTGTTTTAACTCCTGCCCCATTATCCTCTATTAATTTTCAACACTTGTCATTTTCAATACAATGTGTAACTACTAATATTTGATCATGAACAGGGCCTGCCTCTAATAACCTAAATTATTTTTGGCCTTTGGCTAATATTTTGGCTGTTCATTAAGTGGGATATGGCGTTTTTCAAGGAATTTTGCATTCATACCTCATAACAGGCCTGATTTTTTAAATGAGAAATTAAACGATTATGTCATTAATATATTTATCAACTAACAATAAAACTACTAATAATGCAAATGCTGAGCTATGTCATTATATCTAAATAATAATCTAGCTAGTCCGAAAGGTCAGCTAGCTATACATCTCGCCTTTCTCTTACTTCAGCCTGTCCTCAAAGGAACTCGTTGGCACCATTTTTTGAGGTAACTAGCCCAGTTGCCCTTCCGAACACATCAGTTAGCGAGCGTGCTAGTGGGCTGTGTTTCCCATATTTAAACAAACCAACCATATAATTTATAGCTAACTTGAATATTTAATACTGCATACAAATTGATCTGTAACGACTGCCTAACGGGGACAGCAATTATCTACTAAATATCAGTACATTCGTTCATTGTCTTACAATGGTTTAAAGCAAACACCTATTTCTGTACAAGGGGGTAAGTAAAGCCTCTCAGTCCACCATGTGGGCTCCAAATCAGCCAATGCTTCCTACGCAATCCAGCTGGCAGAGATTTAGCAAACGTTAGCTAGCTAGCACTCGCTATACAACGAACGTGTCTCAAAAATCTACAGAAAATTTATATTTGTCTGTTTATAACACAGGTGCCTATAACTGTGAATAGTGAGAAACTAGAGCTCAAACATCACATTATTACAACCGACCATGGTGTGATGCAGCCAAAGTTAAGAACCAGAGACAACAATGCGCTGCTCGCTAATGCTAGCCTACTAGCTAGCATTCGGATCAGCTACCGTTAAGAATTGACTTCCTTGCTATTTGCTAACTTGGCTAGCAGCTAACAACTTGCTAACGGTGCTGTCGTTGAGAATGACTGCTTGTATTTTTCGCACAAGCGCTTAAACAACTGATGTTTTATTAGTCTAAACGACTCGTGGTGTCATGCTTTTGACCTGTCAAGTCCGTCTCATTTGTCTTCCCTTTAGATACGTCTGTCGGCTAATACGCTAGCAGCCAGCTTGCTAGTTCGCTAGCATTTCCGTGACATGCTAGCAGCGCGTGGAGGCCATGAGCGCTAACAGCAGGCCACAAAATGTCTCCAACAAAACAATAACAAGAGCTAAAAGATAATGGCATTACAGTCACTGTTGTGTCCTCGACGCAAGCTTTTCACGCAAAAACTTCCACTTGATTTACCTGTTTACTTTTGGCGTAAGGTTTAGAGGCAATATGATATCTTCTGCTTCTAATTTTCCCTCCACCCGTGGCCGCCATGGCTTGTTCGTTTGAGTGTCTATCGGTCTTTCGGCGCCGGATAGCTGTCATCCAGCACAGCGGCTATTCAGAGCGGGAACTATGGGAAATGAAGTAGCTGAACATACGCACTAGACCCATTTCACAGGACTTTGTCCCACATACCCCCTATCTGAGAGGTATTGTGTTATTAGCTGTGACTTTGAAATAATTACATAACTGTTTATAAAAGTGTTTATATTATAGTTGAGGAGAGTAATCATTTTATACATTCTCATTGTATTCACTTTTGGTGAATGACACAAAAGAAATGGTGAAATTAAGATATTATTGTGTATTTTGGGTCAATTTATCGGGATTTTTTTTTTTTTTTTTAAAGTGGAGTGGGCAGACCACTCACCTTTTGTATTTTTATCCTTTATTGAGGCAGTGGTTGGAAGGGAGAAATATATGAGAGGATTTGATCCTAGGTGAGCAAGGGCATGTGGTTCCAGAGGCAGGCACTGCCATGGGAGTTTGGCATTCCTGTGGGACTTGTGTAGTGTAGTATATGGTACACTGTGGGGTTTGTATGTGGTAACGTCTGCAGTATGTTACTATAACGCCTGTGGCACATTACCACAACACGTAGTGTTACCACAACACGTAGTGTGTGGTAACGTCTGCGGTACATCACAGAAAGAATTTGGTTGTGGTGGGATGCCGAAGTCAAATAAAAATACCACAAGACCATTTCCGGCTACCATGGGAAATTTTCATATGGGTCTGTCCACAAATCGTGTCTAGTGCTGTTATATTAGAGGTGTGAAACAGACATCAAGATAGTAATATTAATGTAGGTCATGGTGTAGACATATGACAGAAGTACTTCTCTGTTGGCAGACACAGTGGATAAGGTGCTGTGACTAGAACAACAAAATAGCTACAATAGTGGAAACAATGAACAACAATTATTGGAAATGTAGTCATTTTTTAATTACCGGTATGTGTACAAAAACACGCAAACCCACACATAAAATCAGTAGTATATTAGAGGTTAGAAATTACAGATTTCAAACTTTTGAGCTTGAATACAGTGTGCTTTGGCACTTTAAATATTTTAGATGTTCAAAGACTGGAATCATTGATGCAGAGCCGTGCTGGAGCCAGTTCCATTCAAATAACATCAACAGAAATGTAATAAATAGACAATAAGTTACTAACATTGGTTAAACTAATGGGAGATTGTGAAACAGACCCCAACACTAAATGGCAAACTCATGTACATCATATGAAAATGCGAAGAGCAACAAGGAAACAGCTTGGTTGGAACAGTCACTTACTGTAAGTTATATAGAATTCACCTTTCTGCAAACATTAATTTAGATCACACACAAAAAAATCAAGTGAATTGCTTTTTTTCTGCACCATTGATTATCCTCAGCAGTTGAATGTCACCACAGTGTTATTGTGCTGAATGTCACAGTATTCTCTTTCTGTACACACATCTTACACTCATTACTTCTCTATCTCTCTCTCTCTCGCACACACACGCACACACACACACACACACACACACGATTAGAAAAATACATATATCTTGATCTGCAGTTACATTGGTCATACTGACAGAACCTAAAAAAGGCAGATAAACATTAGGTAAAGGCTACAGTTGGTACAGTAACAGTTGGTTGCTCCTTTAATTTGGAATGGACAAAATCATGTTTTTTCCTGGTGCTGAATTTTGATTAAGCAAAAGCACGTATACCAGGACTTAGTGCAGAAGCTAATCACTTTTGGTAATAATTATAATCTAAACCTAAATATATGAAATCAGCAAAGTTAACCAATCATAAGTCCTTATTATGATATACAAAACGCTACACACATTCATTCTAGTAATCTTTAGTTTTTCTAGTAAAGCTATTAAACTTTGCAGCACGCAGTAATAAATAAATACATGGCAGTCCAGTGTAGGGTTAAGGTTTGGTTTGGTTAGGGTTTGCAAAGAGTGCAAGTACCTGTAGCATACTCAGTGTTGTAGTGTGGAATGGGCTGTAAAATAGACCAGGTGGATAAAGCTGGCACACCCCTGATTTGACACGATTACCTGTCCCACAGTGCAAAGCCTCCAAACATCAACATTCACTACTGCTGGTTAGAAAACGCTGGATGTGCATTGCACTGCAGGAGCCGGCATCCGTACGTACCTGGTCCATTGATAACCACAAAATAAGCCCACCTTCTCTTTCATACTGCAGTGCGTGTTCCTCTCTTCACATTCTCATTGGTCATCCACTGCTATTCAAAGAATGTAAGTGCATATTCCCCTTGTTGTAGCCCTCCCCAAAGCGTCTCCTTCACCCATTCCTTCCACAGTGGATGTGTGTGGTGGGCATGTTTGGTCTCTCTGTTGTCGTTTAGTGTCTCTTTCCTCCATGGCCATTCACAAATCGGTTCCTCCCAGAGGCTCTCCTTCGTTTCGCAGGCTGCCAGTTACTCCAGGAATCCCTCTCAGCTATGGGGGAAAAAGAAGCAGTTGTGTTCAAAATTTAGGCCAGAGTTTAGGGAAGGTCTGTGATCAGTGTATTTGTCCTAGGCTGACCTGTAATGCCATCTGGGATGAAACCACACGAGTCAATGACACTGCTTTCATCATAATCTTCACCTTGCACAGAGACGCTCTGTAAAAAGAGGGCAGTTCAGAGTCCATGACATTTGTAACAAAAACAAAAAGGACACATGGCTATGAGCATGTCTGCATATAGATGAGCCCTGTTGAAATTATTTATTAACCACTCAAGCTTCACATATCAAGAACTGAATCAAGCAAGCAACCGAGCCATCATCTCACCTGTATTTTCTTCTGCTCATACCACACCATCCCATATAAACAGAGAAGTGTGATGAGTGCCTACAGAGTGTGAAAAAGGGTGCAACAGAGAAATTGATAACACTGCTTAAACACTGTATGTATAGTTCCAACAGAAAGATAGACAGAAAAATATCTCAGTATCATATTAAAGGCAAATGACTAATATATGACAGTTTTCAGCTAATTTTAATATCCACTAATTTTGAATACCTGTCCTTGAAGTTATGTGGTATATTAACAGTGGTATGGTGGCATTACTGAAGTGAAACATACCTTTTACTAGTGTGCACACACACACACACACACACTTCTCTTACCAGACAGAGCAGCCACAGGAGCACAGAGCGGATTTGTGTCTTGGAAAACAGGTCCTGCCCAAATTTGACACAGGCAAGAGCCTCCAGGAAAGCAATGGCTCTATGGGGAAACATACGATCACAGTGAGAAACACAGTGGTGCTGCTCTGCAAGTTTTAGGATCAGGTTTTTGTATTCGACAATGGCCCCCTCTCTTGGCAATACCATTTCACTGCAATGGAGCTTCCGTGCCAATGCTTAACACATACAGTATGTGATTTCACATGCATATGATCTATACCCCCCCGTCCCCCCACATCCCCCCCACTCAAACACACACATACAAACTCCATTCACCAGACTGCAGTGGGAAACTTTTTTTCATTTGCAAAGGTTACACCATTGCAGAGGTAAACCTCGGACGAGAGAGCGGCCTCAATGTTAAGTATTTCATGAAGACGCAGAGAGAGCTCGTCTCGTTGCTATAGAAACTAGAGCAGACAGGGGGCATCAACAGCTTTGCGTCTGACTTTTATGGTCAATTGAAAGTCATTCTGAAGTTACAGACCTCATGTCTGTAACTTCAGAATGACTTTCAATTGACCATAAAATTAGATCCCGCACAGGATAAAGGCCCCATGTTTTCAGGACAGTGGGCAGGAGAGGACACAGTCCGCGTGCTTTACAAACAGAAATGGGGAAAATGATTCTGGTGGGATGCAACCTCAGAGCAACAGGGGCACACATTGTTAAAAAACACATAAGCAAGGGCCCTGAACAACACACCATCTCCAGAGACAAAAGGTACAAATTTTAGTCAATGTTATACTGTCATAAGTTATTAATAAGTCAAGAGGCCTCCCAGTTTAGTGAGGGGGACACGTTTTGTCTTTTTTTACCCCACCATGCCTTTCTCATATTATAAGTTAAAAGTTTGTACATTCATCTTTCAGCTACCCTTAAAATGGCTTGTTGGCATTGTTAGCATCCCTCATTGAAAGCAGTGGGTAGTGGAAAAATGCAAGCAAACCAGCTAGCTTGCGGTGGTGGTTTCAATGAGGACTGCTATCAGTGCTAACACAACAATGTTGTGGTTTAACTGAAAAGCTTATACAGGCAAAATTTACCTCAAAATGTGGCACGTGCTGGCGGAAGAAAAATAACGATACAATTCAAAATGTCACAATATTCCTTTAGGAGAATTCCTACTTTAACCCACTAACCCTATCAACCAGGAAATCATTGTACACCAAGATATGAAAAACTACTACTCCATACAACTTCCAAACTTTTTCTAGACCAGAAAAATACATAAACGGACAGGACAAAAGAGAGACTCACCCAAACACCCAACACTGTGTGCCGACTCGTTTGCACTGAGTGTCTGTCAGGTATGCATAATATTGTCTGGAAGAGGTAGGAGAAAATTTGTAATGCAAATGAGCTCAGTTCTTGTCAAGAGCAAAGCAAGGATTAAAAGTTTACACACAGACTTTAACATCAAAAAGAAACAAAAGCAACCATCCTTCTCTTCCCAGCAGCGATTTCTGTTGTCAAGAGTCAACACCACCTAAGTGACGATCCATTGTGTCACATTTACTGCTGCTCCTAGGTGGAGCGTAAAGATGCAGTTTTGAAGGATGTGCATACCGTACGGTGGGAGCAGTGATGACTCCGACGAGGAGGATACGACACCAGCTGAGAGGGTGAGAGGCCTGGAAGACGAAGATGTGCTTGAGGAAGAATGTGTTCAACTCTGTCAGCTGTGGAGAGGGGGCGGGGGTGAAGGACAGGTAGGATATGTTAGGATTATCAAAGGATGGGTTCTGTTTTTGCTGAGAAATTGGCAAGCTGACAGATTTGGGCATCGGGGTGTCATGGTGAGCAGGGAGAACCCGGTTCAAGCATCCACCCTGCTGTCTTTGAACAAGCTCCAGGAGTGCTGAATAAATTAATTTCTCTTTTAGGGGAATCAATAGATTATCACAAATAAATCTTTTAAGAGCATTACTTTGAACCAGCAATCTCTCGTATATTAGTTGGCCTCTGAATATTAACCTCTGAATAATGTGTGTCTGGAGGTAACAGGGTCAAGCTCAGGGCCAAACCAAGGACTTCATCAGATAGCTCACATATTTTCATGGAGATAGCTCTTATTTTCACACTCCTACACATTTGCAGACTATTGAGATATCACTTCAACTCTGACAATCTTAAAAAGTATTTCCGAGTCAAAGGTCAAAGCCTACCTGCCATAGGATCATGAAGAGGTAGATGCCCGCCAGCCTCTGGAAGGAGGACTTTGGGTCGAACCAGCGCACATAAGTCCAGCTGGCTGGGGTGAACTGGAGCACGGCCCGCTTTATCTTCCCTGTGGTGGTGTAGATGTCCCTGAACAGATATGTAGGCTCATGACGTTGCACAGAAAAATGCAAGCTCACATCGAACAATAACAAGGGGCAATCCAGAGCTCTAGTTCTCTAGATCTGCTCTGGATGTTTTCTTTTACACACCAACGACGGGCAAAGTGATTCTTAGCAATATCAGGGTATTTACTTTTAGAAAGGCAAATTTAAGACTTTTTTTAAAGCCATTTTTAGTGCTACCTGGAATAGGAATTAACTACAATGAAAACCAATTCAACAACCAAGAAATTAATGCTGGCAAAACAGACTTCCGAAGCTACAAATGAGCAGTATAATAAAAAGGACATTAGGAAATTAAATGTTTGAGGACATGACGTCCAACTGTCTTTACTAAAGTAGATGTGATGATAAAAACAAAGCATATTTGGCATACTGTATTAACCCTGTCCCATATTAATCTAAGGGTAGATATGCATGTGGGTCAAATTAATGTGACAGAAGAAAATCAAACTGACACTACTGCTGTTCCCATTCACATCTTTAAGTGAAACTACACAATTCATGGAATTTGCTTTAGTTTGCTTGCCATACTTTCCAACTCTGCCTCAACTAAATATCACTGAATGTAAAGAAATCTGCCCACACTGCTAATTTTATAGCTGCATCAAAACTTGAAATGAAACCTGTAAACCGGTAAAAAAAAATTAAGACCTCTAATTACTGTATTTAAGACATCTTAAGGCCATAAATTTAGATAATTCAAGACTTTTTCAGACTTTTTAAAGGACCTGTGAATATCCTGGATATAAAGAAAAGAAAAGAAAACTGACTTGATGCTGGCCCAGCGATAGGTCCTCATCTCCAAAAAGTGGCAGACGGTCATCCCCAGCCAGATGCCTCCTCCATTACACAGCAGTATGTCCAGTATCACCTGGTCCCACCAGCACTCCGCAAAGTTAGGCAGAAGGTGCATGAAGAACAGCTGGGGAGAGGAGTGACAATGAAATCTGTTTATGTGGTGTGGTAGTTCGCTCAAAAGCTTTCTCACACCAGGGAATTATAGTGCTGATAGAAAATATTAAGTCTACAAATTAATTATTGTTATACATGGGTCATTGTTGGCACTAATATTGGTCATAAAAGAACAAAATTCAGTGGTGGCCAGTTATTTGAATGGTTGTAGCACCTTGTTTCTCCACACTATCCGTTGACGCAGTTGACTCTGTGGTAAGTAAATCTGGTATTAGGTTAAATCCCATGATCTAATCCTTCCAGTCAACAATGGGGAGCAGCCAAGATAACAACTCTTGTTATGTACATTACATCCTGCTCACACTACTGTTTTGTTATGATGAATTTCCCTCAGACAAGCAATGCTTGTTGCTGATTTTGTCAAACAGGCTCCTAATTGTGCTGGATCCCTACAAGACAAAAGTAGTAACATGTTTGCATCTTAAGTATGCCAAATATGTGAAATGGGCTGGTGTATGATTCACAGAATGGATTTTAACATGGCCGGGGCAAGCCTGACTTCAACTTGAACACGTGCATGGTCACAAACACACATACACACACCAAACACACGCATGCTACCTCAGTGAGCTCCCAGGTGATGCTGATGGTCCAGCAGAGGCCGTAGCTGCGGATGAGCAGGGCCTTCATGGCCCAGCCAGCAAAGTGGCCAAATGCAAAGATGTCAAAGTGGGTCAGGATTCGCTCCCATGTGATCACTGTACAGTTCACTGCGTATTCCTGCAGGGGGAGAAGTGACAGAGTTATAAAACAAGAGAGTGATAGCTCATAGGTGGATTTGATTAGCTGGAAGTGTTCTCACTGTAGCCTATATTCTGAAAACTCAACATAAATCATAATCATTATCATTATCATTTTGATCATCAAACAAACATGTTTGGTCTCATGAAGACCTTGTTTGGTTGATGTTATTGTCACCGTTTGTTTAATAAATTCTACTTTTTTGGGAGGATAAAAATAGTGAGCAGATATTCCTTTTTTGATTATGTGGATTGCCATTTTTGTCCGGCTCCAATGAAAAATATTTCTGGATATGCATGAAACCTCTTCTAATTACCTGGACTGAACCCACAGAAAGCAGCCTGCTCACTGCCTCCATAGAAGCATGTAAAATATGGAATGAACTTGTTCTGATGGTTCAGAGGACAGAGCAATTTCAACTTTCAAAACCCATCCTTACCATGACATCGGCCTCCCGTGTGGCATAGCGCAGATTTGGATCCAGCCAGTACATGAGTGTCTTCACCTGGGCCCAGTTGAGGAAGATGAGAAGGACAAGAAACAGGAAGTAGAGAACACTGAGACCTACCCAGGAAGGAGAAGAGAGCTGGTCAGGGTGAAGATGAATGAAAACTGGACCCAAGCAGAATTAGAGAAAAAGTTACTCTGATGGAGGGGGTAACACTCACCAAACACCATCCGCCATATTGCAGGGTGTGGTCTGGTAAAAGGTCCTGATGAAGACAGCATCACAAGTGACCATTAATGTGTTTGTACCATTCATGGAAGAGTCATGACTCTCTCAGCATAAACTATCTCGACAAAGAGTTTAGGCTAGTATTTATTTTTTGTTTGTTTGTTTCAAGTGAGTGGAAAGTACACCCTCCACAAGTATCCTACAGGTGCACAATTCACTCTGTAAATAAAAATAAAAGAGGCAGTAAAGGGTGCAAGGCACTACAACAACACAGTATGGGGATGGACCTTACAGTCTTTGGAAGGGACTCAATCCCACATGGTAGCACGCGCCTTACTGATTTGCTACTGTGAAAGTGTGAATTCAGTTAGCTTACCATTGGGGAAGGCGAGGACACTGATGACCAAGAAAAAGGAGACAACCACCAAAAGTCCCACTCTAAGGTTGTTGTCTGAGTGTTCATCATCTCTGTCACAATACAATTCAACATATTACACTGTAATATTACATACTTCTAAAGTCATACAGGACCTGGTGCATTAGGCATCTGGTGACAGAGCAGACATAGGCTAATTCTACAGTAGATATGTATAGTTACAGCCCTGACTGACAGCTTTTGAAACTATTATTAAATATCTATCAGTACAATTTTACAGTCAGCAATGTTGTTTACCTGGTAAACACAAAGTACATCAAGCTGAGCACAGTAAAAATCAAAAGTGTGATGGTGTGCGGCTTATAGAAGAAGTCAATGCAGATATCATCCACTTGTTGCTCGTTTATCATCCGGAAATGTAACTTGTAGTTCGCATCCTTGCGCAGTGTTCGAGAGGACACAGTGGGTGCCATGTTTCTGTTGGCTAATTTCGGATTTTTACAAAAATAATTTTAACAACTACACTTTAAAACTGTAAATGCAAAGAGGGAATTGATTTGGCAGCACGATGAGGAGAGCACCAGAAGCAACAGCCCCGAAAACGGATTGACCTACAGAGCTAATGGGGGTGTCTGTGTGAAAGTGTGTATTATAATATCTAACAAAACTCATAACGTAAACCTTATGTAGTACTATTAAAGAGAGTTACGTATTGTTGATTTATATAAATAATTTTAGCGTTGGTTTGTGTTTGATATATCCTCATGAGCTTAATATGGGAATCTAGTCCCACCCGCGAAAACACTGTTGTGGTACAGTCCATGTAGTGACACTTCCGTGGAATCCTTCCGTGATTGTGCACGTGAACAAAATAACAGTTGACATTGTACGACACTGGTTGAAGGAGGTAAGTTAGGGATAACTTCTATGTTTTGGTTGAATTTATGTGAGTAAAAAGTTAGGTTTTTGTGTCTATCTAATGTGCTAGATTTGCCTAAGTAATGTTTCTTACTAGGCGTACATTAGCTTGTTAACCCACTAGCTTGCTAGCATCGTTTACTGGTCTAGCGTTTACCAGTAGCGTTAGTTAGTACTACCTTTAGCTCTCTGACTTATGTTTCTATGGCAGTGACACAGTCTCAGGATTTCTGACTGTGTAATATTTTTACCTGTATGTTTTCATTCATTCAAAAGAAAACGGAAAGGTAGATTATCCAGGATGCTTTTGTGAAGATAGGGATGACATTGTATGTTCTGATTAGGCATTACTGCTCATGTAGATGTAGAGGTTCAAACCTATTTTGAAAGACTCAGTGAAGTCATTCCCCAGTGTATCTTCAATTGAGCAGCTCCAGGCTGTACATCAGGATGACATCCCAGCTTCTTGGTTTTATGGTCTCAAGCTTTTACAGAAAGCTGTTCATGTTGTCAGACAATCATTAGCTAGAGATGAAAACACGGTATTTCCTGAACTGAATGACAATGCCCCTTTAACATCTCTTGTCCATGTTCTTTGTAAAGAATCACCATGGCCTCATCCTGCATACAGCTGTGTCAAAGATGCACAAGTCTTCTTCGCGCCAAGACAGTGAGTGTCACCTTGCAGTACTCCACCCAAGTCCAGCTTTGCACTGCAGTCTTCAGAGCATCCACCAAAATCCCAAATGGATCCTTGTTTATGTCTGGGAACCGTACAACAGCTCACACAAGACAGAGGTGGAAACAACAGATGTGCTATTACAGTGACTATAATGCCAAACGTCTGACAGCTGAAGCTAAGGAAGACAAGGATGCTGAGGAGTTGTCAGGATCGGATGTCGTGGCTTACAAGAACCCTCTGTCACAAATCGGAGACGCTGTGCCAGTGACTGAAAGTCAGATGACACTAGGTACATATTGGTGCTGCTGCTGACCATATAAATATACGCACATTCATTCAGCATTACCATTCATAAATGGATTCAGTTTTTGCTGTTTTCCTGAAAGGGAGTTGAACAAGTTTTCAATTTGTTTTGTGTCTTTTCTTCAATACCATTTCCCAGATCTAGATGCTGTTGCAAATCGTTCAGCATTAGAGGAGATCAGCGACGAAGAGGCTGTTGCTCTGTCTGTTTCATCTGCCCTACCTCCTGCCTCCACCTCTCTTAGAGACTACGTTGACAAGTCGGAGACGCTCAGCAAGCTGGTACAGCTAGGTAATTCCATACATATGCCGTTAATTCATGAGAATTACAGAAATCATGTTGACTTAAACAGTTTGGTGGCAATGGCCTTGTTTTTTTTTTTTTACATGAGATGTCATATGAGGAATCAAAGTTGGGTCTCAGTAGAATCAATCTCTTAAACCCATAGTCACTGATTCAGTGGCCACACATTTGTGACTATTATGCCTCTCTCTCATTGCAGGTGTGAACCTGTGGAAGCTGGAGCAAAGGCCCAATGTGGGCTCCATGCTGCTGAGGCTCGACTTCCAGGCAGACGTGGCTCCGAGGCTGCTGTTCCTCAAAGAGATTGGGGTGGAGGACTCTCGTCTGGGCTACATTCTCTCCCACAACCCCTTCATTCTCACTGAGGATCTGGACAACCTGCAGGCCAGGTGAGACGAGGGGATCTCAGGCATAAGGGAAATTAAACATTGTTTACTTTCCATGTATTTAGTCAATGCTCATAGCCAGAGCTACATACAATGAGTAGGTTTTCAATGTCTTGCTGAAGGATACTTTACAGGATGGTCTCTCTAACCACTAAACCACACTAAATATTATGACAGAAGTGGATGGGCTTTCTTCGACTGAATAGAATGAGGTAGACAAAAACGTTTCAAAGGTTTTTTTCAAAAGATATCCTCTCCCTCTTTGCTTTGGAAGGGTGAATTATCTTCGGTCAAGGAAGTTCAGCTCTGAATCTGTGGCGTCCATGGTGTCCAGAGCTCCTTATCTGCTCAACTTCAGTGTGAAGCGGCTGGACAACAGACTGTCATTCTATCAACAGCAGCTCGGCCTCAGCGCTCCGAAAGTAAGCGTCTTTAGTTGATGAAGATGGTCACTCACTGAGAAGTTGAACCATGTCTGGGTCTTAGCAAAAATACATGATTCTCTGTCTATGCTATCACAGTGTTTTGTAATTACATTACCAAAACAAATGGTGAATCTGTTGATAAAAAGGAGAATAGCATATGATATGTTTTTGTTGTTTTTTCCCCAGACCCGGGACATTGTAGCTCGTCTACCTAGATTACTATGTGGCAGTTTGGAGCCTGTTAAAGAAACTCTGAAGGTACTGAAATGACAGTAGATATCATGTGTTACTTTAGTTCTAAGTAACTTTGAGGTACTGTGTTTAAAAAAGTTAACTCTATGTATGTGTGTGTGCGCTAATATATTCTACGTAGGTGTGCAAAATAGAGCTTGGCTTCAAGGAAAATGAGATCCAGCACATTGTCGCCACCGTCCCCAAAGTGCTGACCGCCCATAAGAAGAAGCTAACCCAAATATTTGACTACCTCCACAACACCATGAAGGTGCCCCACCACCTGATCGGCAAGTTCCCACAGGTAGACTGAACTGACACTCTTTGAATTAGTGATCCAATGTACTACCTTGAATATTATGGATTTTGTCCTGGCAAATAAAGAACATTCACTAGAAAATCAGGTTTGAGAACACTGGCCAACTGGAATTGATTTCATACAAGTCATATGTGTGTTTATATTCAGCATTATGAGTTACACATCTGATATCTTCCTCCCGTAGGTCCTCAATTCTAAGTTCTTGCGTATCAGAGAGCGCCACCTGTTCCTGCAGTACCTCGGAAAGGCTCAGTATGACCCGAGCCAGCCCAGCTACATCTCCCTGGACCGCCTGGTGTCCCTGCCTGATGATGTCTTTTGCACTGAGGTGGCTTCAGCCACATTAGACGACTTTAATTTGTTCCAGAAGACACTGTGATTCTTCATATGGGGACGTTCAAAAGGACTCCAGAAACAAGTGGTCAAGCACACAGAGTCAATCCCAAAACGTCTAGGACATGCATATGCACACACAAACACATATAAATTGCGAAAAGTATGGGCATCCATTGAGTTTGAAATAAAATGGTTGTTTTGTAAATGTGATGTGATATTTAATCAATAAATGTACACAGTGTGTATGAGGTGATGTCATTTTGTTACATTTTATTGTTGGTATTATGCCACTTCCTCTGTCTGGAAAACTGTCCTTTATCTTTCCAGTTACAGCAGCAATCATAGTTAACCATTGTCTACTTGAAGAGCCTCAAAGGAAAGAGATCCAGGTAGCTCCCATTATCCTTACCGCCACTGCACTATATGACAGTCAGTTGCATTAATTCTATACGTATTCGCGATACGAATCAAGGGAGTTTTACATGGAGGGAGGGCCCGCAAAACATAGCATATAGTGATACAGATGTATATACAGAAATAATTATTTTGTTCTATACATATTGCTTTCCACGGTTATTCCGCCCACATATTCCTTGAAAAGCGCAAAATACCAGAAAATATGAAGAGTTGCGCAATCACCAGTGACCCATTTCCTTGAACACTTTTTACCCACAACGCACCGCGCTCGTTCTCAGTGATAAACATGGCGGCGAGGGCACCAGGTAAATTCACTTCGTTCTTTTCAGATTTTCAGATATATCTAGCCTTAAATTAACCGGATAAAGCTCATATCAGATTGGCAGCATGTGGTATGTGTGTGATTATAACACATAATACATCAAGATGCAAATTTTGTCGGGCTGAATACTCATTATGGCGGACTTCACTTGTGTGTCCTCTAATGTCCCTGTGCTAACGGTTGCTAACGTTATGGTGGTCAGCTAACGTCAACCAATGCTAATCAGGATAAAATAACATATATATTAGCTATAAAATGGGCATTCATTGTAATATCTCCATGATGGTGAAAAGGTTCTTCATATTTTGGCGAAAACTTAATAACTTTTGCCCTAAAATCTGACATCATGAGGGTCGTTAACAACAGCCAGTGTTGTTTCATCTGTCACTGCAATGCATTCCAATATGTTATGTTATATAATCTGAAGCCGACAGGTCACCTGTGATTCTTTACATATCCCGGGTTTTCTGTGTTTTTATTCTTTAGAGGGACCAAGGTGGTTGTTAACTACTAGCTAACTCAACGGTAACTCAGAGGGTGGGTCAGGGGATAGATCGTTCTGATCTATCTATCTATCGATCTATCTGTTATGATCAAAGATTATACTACCGCAAGATATTCACACAAAAAAACCCCACTATTGAAATTCAGTCAGTGAATTGTATATGGGAAAAGATATAAACTTGTTACTGTACTGTTCGCGTTTTGTTTTAGTTAGTAGGATAAAACATTGGGTGTGCCACCTTAAAATTTAATAGGCAGGGGGAAAATTGCTACACTATACAGTTATTTAACTAAGATGATCAAATATAATGGTGTTGAAACTATCACCCTCCTGCCCAGTGTCCACATGTAACTGCCAAACTCACTCTTCTTCATCTCAATTTGTGCTGCTTGACTACTCTGTTGATGTGTGTATTATAATGCAATAATTTTTTTTCCTTCTCTCACAGTAGCAGCAGGCAGGCTCCTGCCTGGCTTCCAGAAATGGTATTACAATTTGTGCGGCTTCAATAAGATCGGTAAGACCAAAATCTTAGCCACCAACCCAAATGTCCAGAAAGATAATCAGGCTCAGTACTGTCAAAAACATTTATTGCTTTGAACCCTAGAAATAAGTGTATGCTATGGCTTTTTATACTAGTTTTGAAGCTGTGCCATGAATATGTGTGAACACGTGAATGTAGGAAGAAAACATCAGAGTACCATGACCAGTGGGATGAATCCATCTATAACTGTACTCATTTCAGCATCACGTTTTCTGTGTCAGGTTTGATGCGCGATGACACAATCTATGAGGATTCAGATGTGAAAGAGGCCGTGCGGAGGCTTCCGGAGAGCCTGTACAACGACAGGACGTTCAGGATCAAGAGAGCCCTGGACCTCTCCATGAAGCACCAGATCCTCCCCAAAGACCAGTGGACGAAATATGAGGAGGTACAGCCAAATTTTTAGATTTATCAAAATGATTTTTTTTCTTCAGTGTTGAAAATGAGATATTCAAGGGGAAAATGCTGCAATGTTTCCTTCATTTTACATTACATGCTGTCTGATTTTATAGCTTGTTAACTTTTTTCAGTCCTTAGAAGAGCAATAATAGACTTTTTAGAACAGAGTATCCTTGCACAGTTTGATCTTTGATGTCCTGGAAAATTAATATGTTAAAAAGAATAGGGAAACCCTGCTTTTTAGTTGTAAAGTAAGCTTATATTATCTTTTTTTCCCCTTGTAGGATATCCATTACCTGACGCCATATCTGGAGGAGGTGGTCCGTGAGAGGAAAGAAAGAGACGAGTGGATGAAGAAATGAGACGGCTGATGGAGGAGCTGTTATTCCTTGTCTTTGGTCCGGTGTACGGTTGTCCCCTGTTGTAATATTTAAAATAAAATGTAACCTATATAAGGCTGTGTGCTCATTAAAAAAATGTACATTTTGGAAGAGGTGGAAGTGTCAGGCTTTTGTATGTACTGGACGGTTATAAATATAAAGGTTAGATTTATTGGTATGGAAGAATGAATCAATCACAGTTGTATCACCAAAATTGGGATCTACCCTGTTCTGCCCGGCTGCAAATTTTCCCATACAAACTCCTTTATATACAACACATTAAAACCAGAATATATACATAAGTACACATAGCTACAGGTGACAAATAGTAATAAAGCAAAGGTTGTTTTTTTTCTTTAAAGTGAATCTAATAGCCACTTCAGTAACTATATCTAGAGGCACTGCACATCTGTCTGGATTACAGGCTGAAGAAGGTACTGGGAAAAGGATGATGATCCACTATTGAGACAATATCAAGTCAGGAAGGGAATTATGCCTTAAAGTCAATTTCCATTTCCCCTGTTAGCATTCATTCAAGCTTTGCCTAGTGAGGACAAATGTTCTTTATACTGGATTAAAAAGAACTAGGCAGCCTACATGTTCTGTTTTCCAAGAACACAGCAAAGAGATCTGCAACTCATAGTCAAGATAGCATCAACTTTTCTATAAAGCTGCAGGTCTCTTCTACACAAATGTCTAGATTCATGCTCACAAAGTAAAAATACAAGATCTGAACGCCCTGCTATAGATGTTCTCTGCCTGACCTTCAGAATTCACCTGTGTCTTCCACAGGCGACCTCATGCATTACTGTTTCTGAGTCTGGGATCTCCTGGTGTCCACATCATTTATGGTATCTATAAAGTTCCCAATGACGTTGTTAAAGGATTTCAGCATAGACACCCCCAGCTCGTTGCTGGTCTCATTAATGTCTGGATCATAGGCCCCCATCAGCGGGGTGCACACCTCCACGTTCCCCCTTCCAGCCCCTACCAGGATCCCCGTCAGCTGGCCTCTGAGCTCCTGAAACAACTCCCTGTCGTACTGCAGCAGGACTGAATCATCCATTGGATAAGTGACATCCTCAGAGTAGCAGTCACGGGGAACTGGCATCTCTATGTACTTCAACTTGGGGAAGCCTGCAGATAACACAGAGAATAACAGACGCAGGGCCGCAGAGCTCAGAGGGTTTCCCAGGAGCTTGAGCTCCTGAAGAGCCTGACAGCAAGCCAGAGAATCAGCGAAGGCATCCATGTGCTCGTCCTCTATGCCACACTCTTCAAGGGCCAGGCTGGCCAGCGTGGCTGAGGAACGGCTGAGCAATTTGTGGAAGGTGGTGGAGAAAGTGCCAATGATGTCGTGCCCGCTGATGTCTAGGCGGACCAAGGCCTCACTGTGCAGGCTGTTGGCCAGGTACACCATGTCCGCACGGTTCAGGCTGCAGTTGGCCACCTCCAAGCACTGCAGTGGAGTATTGAGAGGACTGGGTAAAGAAAACAGAGGGAAATGGGAATGAGTTGGTGTGGGACCAAAGGCCAAAATGATTAGGACTACATCTACTATCTGACCCAAGTGTGATAGTCAGCATCATCTGGTGTTCTAGTAAAGTCCCAAATACAGATTTTGACATTTTTATTTCCTAAACCAAATATTCTTTCTTGATGAATTATATGCAAGCGTGTTACTGATAGCTCTTTGTTGTTTTGGGTTAATGCTCGTGTTTTATTTCCATTTGAGCTGTTAAGTAGACCCATCTGCTTTCTAGCTGAGCTGCAGCTTTGGCCAGATGCTGCTGTCTGTCCACACACTGGCATCATGGCAAGCGTCAACAACGTTAATAACAAAATGCCTAACATTGTTAAACAAGAGGCTTAAAGTTGGGAATGTGCAGTGATGATGGTTGGAGGTGATTATTATTATTATTGTGAGCCACACTAAAGCTCTGGATGATGCCTTGTGTGCTCATGATCGGTGCTGGAGCCAAGCAATATCCATCACCTCTCACTCTCACAGACGTACACACAAACAAGGACACCTCTCTCTCTCTCTCTCTCTCTCTCATCCAGTCACCTCAGCAGTCTGCGTAGGTGTCCGGTGAGGGTGGAGAAGCCCATGTAGAGCTCAGTCAGGCTGGTCAGCCGTCCCAGCAGCTCTCCGAGGGTAGCCAGCAGATTATCATCATCAGAGCCCAGCCTGCGAACATCCAGCGCCCCAGCAGGCAGGGTCAAGGACTGCAATTTGGGGAACTCCACCCTGGACAGCAGCACCTCCAGGTGTGGGGCCTCCAGGGGAACATTGTGGACCACCTCCAGCTTTGCCATGGACTCAGGTTCTGCCAGTCGGAGGACATAGAACAGCTGCTTGAGAGCGAGGGAATCTGCCCGAAAGCCAATAAAACGAAGCTTCAGTGGACAGTAGCGGAGGAGGAGGAAGGCCTGAGCCACCACCTCGTAGTTGCGGCCTGTGACGAAGCCATTCAGACGGACGTCGACAGATGTTTCGAAGGCGGACGGGGTCACATCGCTGGCTTGCATGGCCACCATGGTCTCATAGCACATTTTGGTCAGGAGGTGGGTTCTCGCCCATCGACCCAGGGTAGTTTGGCAGGGGCAGGCTTGGTGCTCGGTGTCCTTCAAGGCAGTCAGGTCCACCACACGCAGGGTCTTGGCATAGGTGGTTGGCACAGACAGCACATAATCCTGCAGAAAACAAAACATGTTGTAGCAGTAATACTTTATCTAGTCCACCTGTAACAATTTCTGATCATTTCAAGCCTATAACAAGATGAATCAGGTGTGTTTGAGTCAGGTGGGAACCAGAGCATGCATCCCCTAAAGGCCACAAGGATCCGAATTGATGAACACGGCAAAAAAAAACCCTGCAAAGTCTCAAGACTCAAGACCAGCTAAGTACCTTCAAGCCAGTCAGAATGGCCTCCAGACAAAGTCGGCAGGTGCAGGAGGTCAGGTCCGTCTGGCAGTCGGCCGTCCTTCCCAGGAGCCTTTGCAGGTTGATCTCAGGCAGGGGCCATGTCTGGACCAGGGCATGGAGCAGCTTTGCCTGCTCGTGCAGGTAGCAGGCCTTGAAGAGGAGCGGGTAGAGGTTAAAAGACACACAGCTCAGGTTCTCCACCGCACCTGGGCCACTTTGGACGAAGCCCTCGGCAGCGATGAACCGCAGTGACTTCATGGTTCCAGGTTATATCCCTACCCACAGGTCCTTGAGTTCTGGGGTTTCTTGGTTCTTGATGCGAGCTGATGTTAAACAGCTCGGTGCGTCAGTGTTTTGCCTCCTCTGGGTGCTTCTTTGTTGATTTCCTCTGTTGCCGTCTATGTGGGTGTGCTGCATTTGTTAGGGACTAGGCTTGCAGTGGTGAGGCAGGGCAAGGCACGGGGTCTCGTGGTAGGTAAGAGGGTGGAGGTTATTTATAGAAGCAGCTGTCTCATGTCCTTCGCCTCACGGGCACGGAATCTATTTGCAACTTTTACCACAGGCTTGAGTAGCAACACCGTTTGAATGCTGCTGGCAAATCCATCACTATTCAAAACATCTCTTTGTGTGTTGTATACTATACACACACCAGTTGAAAGGAACACAGAAAACAATGTTCTGTGAGAGCAGAGACAGGGAACAAGGAAAACTCCAACCTCAGGCCTCTGATACTCTTACACTGAGATATCATCAATTTGTGAAGTTCAATGAGTTATTTTATGATGTAATTTACTTACTACTTCAGTTAATTATTTCCTACATTTCCCAGAATGACCTTTGCCCCTCTAAAATGCAACACGTCTAGGTGGTTGCATTGCATTCTGGTCTATTGAGGCTACTGTCAGTAGAAAAAAAGGTATCTCTGCCTCTTCGACGGTGGATTTCTGAAGGGCTGTAGAAAGAAGAACTTGCTCTTTAGCTCTGGGGGACTGACACTAAAACCTGTCGTTCACCACTGATGTTTTAGATAGCTGAACATTTTTCAGCTTGCAAGTTAAATGTTACAACCCCTTGCTGTGTTTGAGAAAGTGTTGTCACGACAGTACATAAACCGCACATGAAAGAAAAAAACAAAGCATGGACTTTGTATAGATGTTATTATATGAACTATGAACTATGAAATGAGCCATTGTCATTACCTGCTATGTGCTCAGTGATATACTAGCTAGAGAAAACAAATATGTGACCATCTCAGGCCAAACAAAATATCTTTATTACATACAAATTCATTTGTACATTATTTTGGTCTCTTCAAACATTAAAAAACACTTCTCTCAATATGTCATGATGGTAAGTTTACATGTTTTTATGTCAGAATATGGGCAGTATAAAATATAGTACAAATGTAGTCTACTCATAAGTAATGTTATAGTTATAACTGAAGTGGTAATCTATAGGAACCTGAGAGGAAACTGTCAGTCTGAAGGGCGATAAAAGGTTATAAAAACGGCATTCAAACAACATTCAGCTGGCCTGCTCTAAATCCTGCAGGTTAATCTTTTAGGACTTGTTTGCATTAGATAACACTGCCATCATGGCCTGATTCTACCTCACTGAATACAGTCTCTGTACAATAGAAAGGAGATGGTTCAAGAACTGGACTTAGTCCTTGGGTCACATAGCAATTCTCATACCTGATGAGTTGTATTTGACATCCAAAATGATGCTACGCTTCAGCTCAACAGACTAGCACAGTCTTGTCACCCACTTCAATGCCCCAGTTCAATGCCAGTCTGAAATGCATTTATGAAGGGTGGTAGTGGTGATGGTGATGATGGTGATGGTGCTCATGGTGGTGGTGGTGCTCATGCCTGTGGCCCGGAGGAGCCAGGGCTTTGCAAGAGACATGCAGGCTGGGTAATCTCTCCCTCTCTCCCCCTGGCTGGGCCTGAGAACCAACTGGTCTGGAGGGGGAACCTGCAGCATCTTGTACCCTGGAGCGGAGCCTCTTGCTGTGGGTACGCTGCAGGGGAACGTGGGCCTGAGGCGGAGGCTGGGCAGGATGGCACCATAAGGCAGGGTGTTGGCCGTGTAACCTGGCCGCCTTGCCCTCTCCTCCATTCCTGCCTTCCCCCACTGCCATGGCCTTGCTTCTGAGGGAACGAAGGATAGAGAGGCCTCTTCGAGACTCAGTGGGGATGCAGTTCTCTCTCACCACCACTGGGTGGCGTTGCAGAGCTGGACGAGCTTCCTGTCTGGGCTCTTGAGAGGGGGGTTCTGGAAAATAAGAGGAAAAAAATAGGCTGAGTTCAATGTGATTCTGAGGTAAATGTTCTGCAACTTTGTGGAATGAAATGTGTATAAATCGATACGCACCAACAGTGACAGTAACGGAGGAGTTTCTTTACCTGCATCGTCAAACTTGGAAGCATAGTTTTCGATGCCAGCCAGATCCAGGTAGTGGTTTCTACGCTCTGTGTTTTCATCCACACAATAGGTTCTCCTCTCTGGGCTTCCTGCCTCCTGAGGCGCACTCTGCTCCCTATCTGCTGCAGACAGTGGTTTAATGTTCATGATGAATTTAGGTTAAATTCCACTGTCCAGAAGCTGTTGCATTTGGTATGTTGCTATGATATGCACATCATTTTGTCTTCCATTATGTGCCTGCTACTATTGAGTTTGTGACTTGAGATTTAAGTTTTTCAAATAAACAAATGAATCAGGGGCACAAAGTGAAAATGACTAGGTATATTTACATACACCAGTATATAGTGCCACATAGACATGTGCACAAATAGGGTCCAAAGGAGGCTTGAGTCCCTGCTCCATTGCTTTGCCACTCCTTTATTGTTGTCATTCATGTGTACTTTTAAAACATTGTGTATATCACCATTGTCACTTAAAATAAGACAGGCTTCGCACCCCAAACCCCAATCCCTGTGGGTGCATGACTGCAGTGTTTAACCCCCGAAAATGGATGTGCATGTATGACTTTTCTTACCTGTTTGTGAGATCTTGTCTGGGCTCCTTGAGGGGGTTACGACCAGCTTGACCCTCAGGACTGTGGTGCCGCCACAAGGCCGCTTGACTGATGCCTCTATAACCTCATAGATGGAATGCATCAGACTGGACATGTCCTGCAGAACACACACACACACACACACACAATGTGGGAAAAGCCAAATAATTCATTTAAAAGATAAACTTGTTAGTGTGAGCAGATCTACCTCCTTGGTGACTTTGCCGCTATTGTCAAAGTCGTAGAGTGTGAAGAGCCACTCGTGCCGAGCGTCGTCCTCCAGCACCACGTTACACTCCGTGTCCTGTATGTTCACATGGCATTAGAAGAACAAGCTTACTGCTGCTGTTGCAGAAAGACCCACTTCACTGCAGTTTTTGAGTCATTCATTCAGTCAGTCATTTATGTGTTGAATGTGTCGACCCTTAGGGCCTTGAAAGCTGTTAAAACCACCAAACCACATTGTGTAATTTCAAAAATACACTGTTGAGTAGTACCAGATGGGTGGCTTTTGCCACATGGGGAAATGAGTGCCAGAGAGTTTAGACAAAAACCCCAAGCATTTATAAGTCAGTTTACTAAAATCAATACTATAATTGTGCTGATGCAGTAGAGTCAGAGGTAAGGAGGAGTGCACTCACACCAGCGTGGCTGTTCCTCTTCTTTGTCTGTTTATTGACTGGGAAGTGGCTGCTGTGCTCCCTGTCTGATCCTCTCTCTGGTGGCAGTGCCACTGAAACAGAATGGGACTGTGACTGTCTTTGTTCAGTGGACCCAGAGTTTGGGGTTAACTACATCACAAACACTGTTGCATTAACATGCAGTGTGACTGTAAATCATTTATTCATTGTAATCATTTTATTCAAGCGACTTTAATGCCTTTAAATACTTTAAATGCCTCATGCATGGTTGCAGAGAGAAAACAGGTAAAACGGCTGTATCATACAAAGGTTGAGGCATTCCCATATAAATATAAAACAGATGTGGATATTTTCACAATTTCCTTTTTCCCAAGGCAAGCAAGGGGGTATGACCTATGAAACATATGCATCTCAATTCTAATGCCTCTGGTAATGGACCAAAATCTCTCAAATAATAATTAAGCCCTTATTAATAAGCTAAGTGGTCAGTGAAGCTATGAGCATATTGATACATGATGATGCATGTAATTCTCTACTCACCCTTCAGGTGGTGATCATGATCAGGCTGGGACTTTCCCCTCAATTCTCCTCCACTCACGTCCTGAGAAAAGAGTGACGAAGTGTGAATTAAAGGAAAGAGGAGAGGAAGCAATCAAGTGATTTTCATGTGCAATGAGTGTGTGTGCATGGATATCTTCAGATGTGAGAGGAATGCTGGAAAGGTTTTGAACATCTGGGTTTTTTATGTGACACCTTATTGAGAAAACCGTCACTGACTCCACTTTAAGTTCATTCAATAAAGCCATCTGCAACGCATTGTGACATTCATTATATCAGTTGAAGGAATGGCGAATCTTTCTGAATCATTAACACACACACAAACAAAAAGAGTGCGGGTGAGTCAGCGAGTGAGCAAAAGAGCAAAGGAGGGAGGAAAGATAAAAGCTCAGCATCATCCCTGGCTGTGGCTCCCTGTTTAAACTGTTGACATCTTGACCTTTCCTTCCTCACCACATGTGACCGGCTTGTGCCAGAACTTTCATATTCACTGTTGAAATGTAAAGGCATTTTCCCACCTGGTCAATTATTACTGTTGGCCCTAAAGGGGAATGCCACCCATTTTAAGAATTCACATTTTGTTCAGTCAATACTAGTGAACATGCACCACTCTTTCCTAGAACTAGAGAACTGGCCCTTGAATTTGTGATGTCACTGTGATGTAAAATCAGGCTCTGCTCCATAGACAATGAATGGGTCACTGACTTTGTTGATCCCATAAGATTTGAGTGTGAGTTCCTGCACCCAAATGAGGTTTAAATTCTGGTTCATACCTGTTAGCAATGCTAGCATAGGAACTTTATTTTGGTGTGACAACTTGACTCATCCTCTTATGGCTCCACAAAGTCAGAGTCCCATTCATTGTCTTTGGCATCACAAATTCAAGGGACGCACAGCCATGATGTCATAGGAAAAGAGAAGCAGGGCTTTTGATGGTGAACACCCAAAAATGCACTGCTGTATCATGTTGGCACTCCTGTCGCTCTGAAAGTTGTGAAGTTGCAGGTTTTATATGATGGGAGGGGCGGAGAGGCGGTTTGTTTACATAAATCTGTGTTGGTATTATTGGTTGGAATTTTTATGTATTTGTTTTTACTGGTACGCCATGAAGTAACCACTAAAAATACGTCATTTTCCACACAGTAAAAGTAATGGGATTGTGATGAAGAAGGAGAAGGAGAAGAAGAAGAGGAAGAAGAATTCCACTCCATTTCCATTTGAATTTCCAACTGTTTCAGTCAACCATAAAACATTACACCTACACATCCATTTCCATGATTAAAAGAAAACACCTGAAGCAACACGTGTGCTGTCAGGGTGAAGTCAGACTGCACCGCTAACAGAGCCAATGGAAACACCAAAAAGACATTTCTACTCTCTCAACGCATCGATCCACCACAAAAGGTCACACTATCTCTCTGGCAGATGCAGATGAGCAACAAAAGGAACGATAGAGTGTGTGTTGACAGATAGCTGGCTTGCTGATGGCTCCCAACCCCCTCCTACACACACACACAAACACACACACCACAACCAAGCTCCTTCCACACCCTCCTCTAACCGTCCGCCACGCTCTGCCTGCTCCAAGGCTTTGATGTGGGGTATGGTTACCAGTGAGGGGGGTGGAGGGTGGAAGAGTGGTGCGGCAGCAGGGAGATGTGTGTGTGTGTGTGTATTGGGTGTGTATAGGGGTACTTTTCCTGCCTTGAACAGGGTGTCACCCTGGTAGTATCCGGGACCCTTCTCCCCCTCTCTCCATCCCCCTTCCTCTCTTCCTCCCCCATCCATCCCTTCCCCATCCTGAGCCCACAAAGCTTCCAGCCTCAGCAGAACAGTGGCTACCTTTGTTTTAGCCTTCCTGACCACCCAATACCTGGATAGGTAGTTTCATCGCAAAGCGGGGCGGGACAGTGACCTGGTGATCTCTGTGCTGCGTCTCTCATATTAACATTTTTCCTCTCTGTCCAGTCATGAAGCCTGTGAAGTGCAGATAACCACCACTTTCATCTCAGCACACGCAAATGTATTGACAGGCATTTGAAATTTAATTTAATCTTAACTGCTACACTGCTTGTCTTCTGGCTGTCACTTTCCTTCCTCTGTGGGAAAATGAGGGGCTGTGATCCATAAAAACAGGTCTAACAGCATGTAACCATTGAGCAGCCCTACGTTTCAGAGAAGACCGGTGCCGCTAGCTCACATGTGAAGCCAGATGGAGTGATTTTTAAAAGGAGGGAGGGGTGCAGTTGGTTAGAAAGTGTTGGAGCCCAAAGGAGGAGGACTGGTTTGGCTGCTAAATTCACTGAATGGCAGCCAGTTCCATTTTAAGTCTGTGCTATGACTTAACCTATTATTGTAGTTTCACTTCTGTTGATAAAATGTAACTTGAGTCAGAATTTTCCTAAAGCATTATTACATGTAAAAGCATGTGATGTAAACTGCCAGCGTGAAAGTCATTATTGTCTGCCGTAAGCCGAAGTGGTGGGAAATTACACATCACTGGAGCAGTGAGGTCATCCTGTCTTGTTCTCACTCTTGCTCTCACACGGTAATCCCCCCCGCAACAATAATTCACATGGATTATGAAACAAAAACAACAAACTCATCCGATTACCCTGGAACTTTTCTTGTCAGTGATACTCGTATATCCCCCAACAATTAAAACCTCAGGATGAACATAAATTGCAGTTTCCTTACACTGACAAATCGCCAAATAACAAATCATAAAAGGGGGATCCAACTGAACAAACCAGGCTTCCCCGGCTCAGACCTGGAATGCTCTGATAGGGAGATTTTAGCCCAAATATAATCACCAAAGCCAGACTTTAGCCAGCACTTACAATGACGAACAGACACCTAAGAGACACATTGGTGCTAACCATGTGAACTGGACTGAAAGCTGGATTCCATGTCCAAACAAAACAATAACAAGACTGGTTTTCTTCATGGTTGGAAGTCAAACTAACCACTCCTAGTTATTAGTTATATTAGACAACAATATGAGGCTGACACATCAAGTGATTACAAGCACTGGTTGCAATGTTTGTCTGCCTGCCTACACACACACACACACACACACACACACACACACACACAATCTAGAGATCATAACAAAGCAAACAGGTTTGACAATTAAGGTGCTGATATTTCTTCAGAGGGTGATATTGCCGACACTTGAACATGATGAACATTTGACAGGCAAGTAAGTAAACATTTAGTTAATTTGTCTGCAAGTCTCAAATTGTTATCCACAGCTGTGTGATGCCAGAAGCACATTTTTCTTCACACATACCAAAAACATACTTCTATAACCGTCATGCTTTGGTCACCTGTGTGTTTCTATATATGGCAAATATGTACATATTTGCCATATGCAGAGCTAATCTAATGAGCAGTGTGCCTTTGAAGTGAGGATGAGAAGCAGAGCAGAGAGAAGGAGACTCTTCTGGGCCAACAGGAGGCTCTTTGAGCCGGCTTGG
The DNA here is from genome assembly GCF_048128805.1 of Centroberyx gerrardi. Taxonomy (NCBI): domain Eukaryota; kingdom Metazoa; phylum Chordata; class Actinopteri; order Beryciformes; family Berycidae; genus Centroberyx; species Centroberyx gerrardi. The sequence goes on from NC_136015.1 coordinate 13,551,805, forward strand.
CTGACAGAAAGAGCTTTGGTGTCTGCACCTGTGTGACTGGAGGCTCTACCATGTTGGCACATAATGGTTGGTGTTATATGCTGGAAATATGCTTTATGGCCCTGGTTATGCTTTATGGCCCTACAGAAATTCTATAAATTTCAGTGCAGTCTTCCAGGTAAAACTTAAAATCCAATGCACTTTGAATATTGTTATGTTTTTGAAGAGCTAGTTCAACCCTGGTTTGAATGGCATCTGCATGCAACTGTCTCATCTGTACTGGTTTACAAACAGCTACTACCCTAAAAAACCTTTTCCTTAACCATGAGTGGACAAAGAGGAAACACAGGGTCTGATCAAATAATTTCAAAGTGATGATACAAGGTTTTGTTTTACCAATTCAGAGGTGAAAAATATAGAGGGAAAAAATAAAGGGTTTCATTCAAAAATACTATATTTCTTTATTGAGAAATAATTGTTTCATGAAATTCACATAGTACTTCAAACATATAGGTGATTTGATCCTCAGAAATATTCGAATTTTGTAAGACAGCTAATAATATAAATGTTTTTCCATACGTTTTATATTCATGTTAATCATTTTGATGTTGCCACTTTGTTGAAATGGTGGATCTCTTGGAAGAAAACTCTTCAAATGTTAGAAGAATAGACAGACTTCACACCAAGGAACCACCACAAAAAGAGTTTATGTTACACAAAAATCTGCCACCAAACAACATAAACTAAACCCTGCAATGAGAGAGCCGCCTCGCAGCTGACACTTTTGTAAGCAATTGTTAGACTGGAAAATCTAATGGCAGGAAGAACTGTGCCATTAATGAGCACAGAAACTCCAACACGACCCTTTAAACAACCTGGCAACAGTCCGCCTCTTTTTCCTAATTGTACGCCTCCAGAAATTCCATATAGCGCTGTAATGTATATCCTCTCAACACTTCATGAACCTCAACACAACAAAACTCCAGCAGACACTGAGACTGATGCTAATTCACACCAAATCCCATGACCTCTCCAGTTGTGTCCAAATGGGATTAAGACATCAAACAGAAAACTGGAAGAAAAAAAAAAGTGAAATGTGTGTCACATTTCACTTGTAAAGACGGTTAGATAAACAAAGTTACTTGAGGACACCCTGAACGAGCTGTGATCATTTGAAGCACATGAAGCCTCTGTGTTTTACTCACACCACAGAACTGGGTGACATTACAGATATAAGGCAGATCCAAAGCCACACAGGAGAGTCTGTAGTAAAGCTACTGGGAGGGTGCAGGACAGTCACCTACATCTACAGCCTTCTATTGTCGTTTTCCCACAGTACCCAGCCCAAAATGTGACTGCCTCATTAACACTAATAGCCGACACGTGACGCCGTTTACACGACCAAACACTCACCCCTCCCTCCATCTTTTTCCTCTCCCCCTGCCCAGTCTGTCTGTCTGTCTGTCTGCCTGCCTGTCTGTCTCTCTGTCTGTCGCTGGAGTAGGAAAGCAGTACCAGATGTGTGGAGGGCTTTTTTTTTTATCCTCTCAAAGACCTTGCTGTTCTGAGCCGTGTTGCACTTCACACAGACATGGCAGCCTATTTAAAAAAGGTGGAGGAAGGGAAGGGGGGAAAAAAAATACAACCTTCTCCAAACACCTTTCAAGTCCCCTAGCTGGATGTGAGCGCACACTGTTCATCCTGTAATTGCCTCGACTGAGACGGAGCATCGTGTGCCGAGGTCTGGAGGAAACTAGGCTGGTCTCAAATGGATCACAAGAGCTAATGTCAATGTCTTTTTTTAGTGCTTTTCTTCTGCAGTAAGGGAACGTACCTTAGTGGGATAGTTTATTGTACCACTTTCACACATTCATGGAGCTATTCTGGTATTAAAAAGGAGAAATCCACCCTCTGATACTCTTACACTGTTAGATATCATCGATTTATGAAGTGGTGGGTCAGCTAGAAACACTCGTCTACTTCTACTTAAGTTCAGTGATTTCCTACATTTCCCAGAATGACTTTCAACGAGAGAGAACGGGCCTGAACACTTTGTATTCAGCTGTGGGTTTTACATGTAGGTGGAGAGAGAAATAGCGATAGTGGAGCGAGAGGTTTTCTAGTCGAGTCATGCCCCTTACTCAAAACACAGCATGTCTTGTGGCTGCATTGCATTCTGGTCTATTGAGGCTTCTGTCAGTGGAGAAATTTGTCTCTCTGCCTCTTTCTACGATGGATTTCTCCCTGTATGACTGTTGAACGTTGGTGCAAAATGGTGAGTCTAGAAAAAAGTCCTCGCTCTTTGATTCTGAGGGACTGACCCCAAAACCTGATGTTCACCGTTCATATTTTAGATAGTGAAAATTTTCAAACTCCATTATAGCTCAACTGGAAATATGTCAATGTGATGTCACGTTTCTTCGTTTGGCCCATTATCTATAGGAATAAGTAAAATGCATCACCAAACAACAAAATTGGGCCCAGAAATGCAGGTTACATAACCAATAGCTGTTTTTAACATTGTTCAAGTTTTGTAGGGTGGATTTTCCTTTAATGTTGTGGCACGGGCCCTGCATTGTCTTACCCAATATTCTCATGCTAAGACAGCTTCATATATCTCAAGTTTCCTCTGGGGAAAAAATATGATAGGTTTACTTATTCTATGCCATAGTCTATTCTATACCACAGCTACAGAATTTCATGTGATTATCATGAGAGTAGTTTCGAGTGCATCCTCTCACCCCCTCCATCATCTGGGTTTCCAGGTTTCCACCATCCATCACTGTCCCAGCTTAAAGCCTCTCTTCTAAACCATTCTCTCCTAACAAGCCACATGTGTTTGTCTTCCAGATGGGAGCTTCATAGCCAAGCTGGGGAGACCAGGCCCCCAGGTAAAGCACATGACAAAATAATCACTGTAAGATGTTTTTGTGGCAAATATTTCTCCAGTAGGCTATATTTTAGGTATGTGCGTGGTTGCCTGTCAGTCCATTATGTATCAAAAACTCAAACAAAATCTGACAAAATCAAACAAAAAACAATATAAAAGGCATTCTACCTCTTTGAGTTTTATTTTGGGGGTGTGGATGCCCATGCGCTCCAGCTCCCTCTGACAGCTGAGCACGTTTGAAGCCAAACTACCACCTGCAGAACAGAAGAACAACTGTGGAAATACATGTCGCTATTTGCACAGAACAGTATTGAATCACATTTTCCTGTAGCCATAAACTTATTTAATATATTTTTTCCGAAAGATATGAAGTTGACTTTCTTACCTTCAGGACTCTCTCTGCGTTTGGAAGCTATCCAAACAATAAGGAGAGAAAACGTGTACATGATGCCAGTCGCACTGAATATTAAAAATACACTTTGCGTTTTAATAAAAGATCTCACCATAAAATATCTCACCATGTTTGGACTGGAGTTTGCCCATATTCCTCTGGTTTCTATGTGTTTTTTGAAATCCCACCTATTGGTGCACTTGATCAAGAAAAGATACTTTCCAACCCATGACGAAAGAAAAAATTACATTCGACATGAAGGAGCCTAATATACCCATTTCCCTACAAACGTGCTGGCACCCGGGTCGTTGAGGCACACGAGACAAGGCAATACGACTCAACAATATTTGACTGGGATGCTTTGGTAGAGTTTATCCAAGAGTATACAAGCGACGCGAGAGGGTTCACTCTTACCTACTTCCTTCTTCGGTTAAATCCCATTAGGTCGACTAGAACGCTTGTTTTGTGGACGGGAACCAACGGGACTGTTCCACATTTGGCCGTTACCTTGAGTTCTGCAAAAGGCTAATTTGAGCATGCCGTTTCACTCTGCGGACAAAGGTTTCCGTAGGCTGGAACAGGATGTAACTATCTTGACAGTTTTAGGTTATTGGATTTGAGGGGTGCACTAAAACATAGGTGGCATAGTGCCACCTGCTGGCCCTTGAGCATAACGTCATGAGATTACAGCCATTGCATCAATGCGTAAATTATACTCAAAGCATTAAAAAACCATGATCACACACACAGAAGATAATGGAAAAGAGCTTTCTATGTTTATTACTAAATACAAAAGTAATATTCCACTGCCTGCGCTGTGTCAACAGTATCCTTTTGCCCGATTCAAAATGTGGTGCCAGTTGGGTTCCTCTGTGTATCAAAGTACAAACAATGTCTTCCATCAGAAATACTGGCTGTGTTGCCAGTATAATACAGCCATCTTGGCTTCATTATGTTACACAAATGTACATGTGTCTGTTTAAACACAACAGACTAAGTCCATCTTTCCATCCATCATGGCCCTGTTAGCTGCTGCCAGCGGCAGATTCTTTGATGCTGATGGCTGGTGTGGGTCCTATGTGGGTCCAGATGTAGCCTTTCTCTGGTCGGATGGGAATGGTCGGGAACGGAGAGCTCCGGGACCTGAAATACTCAGAGGGGGCGTGGCACACAAACTCCAGGTACTCCATCTTTCTGGGCAGATCCTCCTCTGGGCCTAAAAGAAAGCACACAAGTCACACTAAGAAACAACATAAGGCCTATCCTGATCATTACAGACACAGAAAGGATTCAAGCTACAAATAATGTGAACCTGCACTTGTCTGAAGTAGGTCTGGGGAAAAAAGCCTAAAAATTGCATCACTCTCATCCCCTAACAACAATGGCTTACCGACAATGTACGTCCCCGGATCAAACTGGTCCTTTGGGCTGGCCTGGGTGGGGATGAGCCAGGTCAGTGCAGCACTCTTCTCACAGTACTGGTCCTGGACGAAGCCTCGGATCTGAGCGTAGTACGCTTTCCCATCCTCCTCATCTGTTACCTTGATCACGTCTCCTATTTGGTAGTATACACCCTGAGTAAAGATAGAAAGATTGAGGATGAGTCCCAACTGCCTTAATAGTACCATAGTGCAGTAATGCTGTAATTAGATGAGGAAAGCTGCAAATTGATCAGGCAGTTTACTTGAGATCAAAACAGGTTATGCTGACATCATCTAGTCTGAGATTGTACAGAACCATTAGATTAGTTGTTGCTTGGCAACAGTAACAACCACCATACCTTGTAAAAAACAGATTCTGACGTGACGATTGTAGCTACAGATTCTGGCGCTTTGATTGGCTGAGGAAGAGATCACACACACAAGGGTCAAATGTATTACGATATATAGGATTACGAATAAACCAACAGAACAGAGTAACAGAACATGCAATTTACTGATAATGAAATCTATCTCGAACTTACATTCTTGAGTTTAAATATGTGTCTTCTCCCTTTTCCTTTTGTTGACACTTTCTTCTCGGACGCAGGAGCCTTGTACTTGGTGCTTCTCAACCGTGCTGATCTCCTGTGGATCTCCTGTTTGGACTGAAGACCACAATACTATCAGGCATTTAGCTGCAGAAAAGCATGCTTGATCCAGCTAGCTCCATCCATTGTTTAACTCATCACATTCACTGCCAAGAATGTACAGTGAGCCAAATTGTAGATCATGTTACATGCACATTGCACAGGGCGACCAACCTGCTTTCCCCCGCCATTATTCTGCTGTATGTTGGAGGACAGAGAAGGTCCTGATGCTCCACCGCTGCTGCTCTTTCCTGTGCAGTTGTTGCACAGTATCTCCCCTTGGTTTCCTTTCTTCCACATCGACGACGAATTCGTCTTGCAGACAGCGCAGCATGGTTTTAAGCCTAGCGGCATCGTTACGGTCAGGAAACGACACCGTGGTCCAATTCCCAGGCAACGAAATTAATACAATGTTTAACAATGCGAGCAAGCTAGCTCGGTTCCTGGCTAGCTGGGTAACATCAATATCAGACAAAAGTAGATCCAGCAAACAACCTCAGCCACAAAACGAGTGAAAAATTAGATATCCCCTTGTTGCGACAGGCGGACTTTAGACAATCATGACATTACATTACTAAAGTATGACACCGCTAAACCTCAACCTAGGTGGTTTATTTGTGCAGCCAAACATTTGCTATTGCTAACGACCACTGTTTCTACACCCGTTCTTCTTCGGTGTTTTGTGATTTGGGTAAAGCCAAAGTCAAGCGCCACTATCGGGCTGGAGGAGACTGCACTGAAATTCATCAGTTTGTTGTTTGCGATGTGTTTACTTAAAATAAATATATAAAAGTTTTTAACTGTCGAGCATAATATTTCGTATGAGGTATAAAACGATTCGTACGGATCTTTAATTAGGATTTCTGGAGAGTGAAAATACGGACCTACGTCACCGTTCAAAACAATACTACAACTTCCGCCTGTCTCGCGCCCTGTGTGTCGGCGTTGTTAGCCAAGAAAGATCCACTGTCCTCATGAAGATGTCTCAAAATAACTCCGACAAAGATGCCTCCAACAACAAAACCATCTCCCTGCCGATCTCAAGAGTGAGGCTGATCATGAAAAGTTCCCCTGACGTCTCCAGCATTAACCAGGATGCTCTTTTCCTCACCACCAAGGCTACAGTAAGCTGCCGTTTAAATCCGTTGATTGAGCACCGTTAATGTTCATCACTTTGGCTTGCTTAGCTGTTGCTGCTAACAAGGATTAGCTTTGCTGCTAGCTTCCCAGCTAACTTTAATTGCTGCTAGGTTGGCTGGTCGTGTGTATTGCTACTATCGCCTGTTGATTTGTGTTGTGTTGTTGAAGGAGCTGTTTGTCCAGCACCTGGCTCTGTCCTCGTTCAACAACGGATCCGGGAAGGACAACAACACGCTGTCGTACAGTGACCTGGCCAGCACCGCGGAGGAGATGGAGACTTTTCATTTTCTCACAGGTAAGAACTGGCTGCGGTCTGGTAGAGCTGCAGGAGCTACTGTAGCTACAGTCTGTACTCACAACGTCTACCGCTTCTCTCAAACACAGGGGTCAGATGACACTGTACAGCTATATTAACATGAAAAGTAGTCCCAAGTCAGTCTCAAGTCTTGAGGCACAAGTCCAGCGTAGATTACCAAGTCTCAAGTCCAAATGTAGAAGACCAAGTAAAGTGAGAACAAGTCAAGCATCAAGTTAATAACTTCAAGAAAACAAACTATTTAGGACTTTTCAATGCAGTATTGTTTAAGTACTATAAATAGTATTAAAGCTTACTAAGTGCATAATGAGTTTGATTTCTATAGTCAGTTTCAACTTCAATCATTCCATACAAATTCACAAAACAATTTAAATTCAGTTGTCTGGTGGAACAAATCTCATAACTTTAAGTTTTAAGTCATTTACACATACACAAGATCTTTTGTCAAGACTTTAGAAACCTTTTCAAGTCATCAAAGTAGAAATCAAGTCCCAAGTCATCAGAACCCAAGTTAAGCCAAGTCTCAAGTCTTCTCTTCATGCGTCAAGTCTCAAGCAATTAATATTGTGACTCAAGTCCCCAATGTCTTTTTAAAACAAAATACAATATATGTTTGTTTTTTTAATTGACAGACATCCTACCAAAGAAGATCTTGGCTCGGGATTACCTCAAGTCCTTGGAGCAAATGCAGGAAGAGGAGGCTGACAACTAAAAGGACATTGGCTGCATTTCACTTCTTTGCAGCTCTGCCCTGGACAGATGTTATCAAGTGTACACGTCCTGCCAGTGATTGACAGCAAAGTGACTGGCAGAAGAGACGCCCTGAACTTCCTCAATGCTTTTAAATACATTGACAAAGTCGAGTTCTAGGGCTCATGGGAAAAGGTAGTGAACGTGGAACTGAGAGTAGAGCTACAAAGGGCAAATGTGGAATCAAGTGAAGGCATTCTCTTGTAGAGATCTACATTAGACACAACAATACAGTCTTAGAGGAACATCTTTGGGTTTATTTTATATAGTACAATTTAGCTACCATGAACTCTCTGTGCCGGAAACCTAAATTTGTCACCTTGGCCTAAACAAAACTGTGTTAGACAAATCACAGTACAATCACCCCATCTCAAGTTGACTACCTAATCCATTGCCTTTCCAAAGATAATACATTTGTGTAGGCTAAAGTACTGTCGTTGCTAGCAAAATGACGTACTTGAAAAGTAGACTGATTTTGGACAAATTTTGGTTTTCAGAACATAAGCACTTAAGGTGTATTTCGCATGATGTGCTTATACTTTTAGATTGTGATAGAAGTTTCTCTGGTAGCAATTTCTTATAAATCTCTTATGCAGTTTTTGTATGCACTACTATCAGGACGAGTGAATTTTCCTGAATTTTCCTGAATAACTTGCAGAACTGTATGTTCACTCATTCATTGTAATAGGCAAAAACAACATGGAGATCCATTCCACAACACTGGAGCACAGATGCCTCATCTCTTAAACTATTATTGGCTTTTGAAATATGATTGGGTGAACACTTTGTTTCATAGATGCTCTCAAAATTTGATTGACGACCTGGATTTTTCTCTGCTGATGTTACTGATATTACTGTTTTCTAAAACATATACATTGCTATGGGTTGTCAGTAGATATCATGTAGACTTGAAAGTAGTTTGAACATTTTTTTCAACTTAACTACAAAACAAGGTGTGGCAACTGAACATGTATTGTCTTGGCAAATGAAAGTTCACACTCAACCCAATAGATGTGAATATTTCAAGTGTATATAACAACTGGTCACCTCACAAGACATCTGCCTCTTTATTTACAAAATTGTTTAGATTTGATATTGAAAATAAAGATTCATACTGTGTGTAATACCTTTTGCACCACAATTATCTCTTTTTACACCACAATCTTGCAAGATAAACATGTATTTCATGTGACAATGCGGTTTATGAACCATGAATGAAATGTAAAACAACTCACTCATTCTATTCTAAGCTTCACATGTGTCTTGCAGCTTTACTGGAGCCTGTTAATGTGACCAGTAACTCATAAATCTCCATAAGGAACATGCTTCCAGACGGAATGTAAAAATAGATTTAACTGCCACATGTTCATCAAAGCGTCCTGATATTGTAAGGTTTGTATATTTATGTTGATTATAGGCTACACATTGGACTGGTAGGAGTAATGATGACAAAATGATAAGGTGCATATTAAGGGTGTGCTTTGTCCTCACACTTTACTACAGAATAATATCCTTATAAACCTGAGCATGCATGCATTGCCATACAGTACATGAATATTAATACCGTCCAACTAAGGAAAGAACAAGAGGCAACAGGACATTGTCACTGTGCGATTAGCTTTCTGAGTCGAAGCTGCATGTTGAGTAGAGACTTCTCTAGTGTAGAGAACTGCTCCTCCAGAAGGTTTGCCATGTGTTCTCTACCATGTATGGCGTCTGTCGTGCTGGCAAGCTGCTCCTTCATGCTGAAAGGGACAACAAACCACCAGTAAATATCAGCGACTTTGACAAGTGTGGTGTTATGGAAATCGCTGACAAAAGAAAAAATTCATGACTGTCCAATATGAATCAGAGTGTAATCAAAGCGAGGTAAAAATAAAATCTTCCATCCAATAGAGAGAGAACATGTTAATGCTGTACAACTATTTCAGTGCCAGAACTTTGTCTCAGCCAGATGTGCTGACAGACGACTGTAGAAATGACTCAGCTGGTGTCTGGACAACTGTTTCCACCCTGATCCAGGACTCCAGATTCCCTCACTAACAATAAATTAGCTGTGGGAAGGAAAACTCCCAAAGCTGGCCTTGGATCAGTATGTATTGGAAACTTAATTTCTTTCCCTGTACACAGTGAGGCAGGTTTTGACTAGTGGCTGATACAGCATAACATTAACAATTCTGGTATGGTAAAAGCACCACATATTATGTTGTTTTTCTATCCCCTAGACTCCTGAGTGTTGAGCTTTGTAGGGCCCAAGAGAAAATTCAACCCGCTTTTGAAATTTAGTTGTGATCAATTGAACTGTGTAAAGTATGCATCTGCCAACAGAAAGCCAAACCTTTGAATTAATTATTTTAAAAGGTCCTGATTGTTGATTAATATTCCATTAGATTGTAAGAATATGGTCCTGCACTCCACTGAAAAGAAACATTCAAGAACAAATTGTGGATGGTTGCTACCTAGTTTTATCTGTACAGTTTTGTCTGTCCCAGGCATTTAACCTGTAGACCTAAAACTTAAATGGTCCATGGCCCTCTCCCTCACCTGGAGAAGGCCCACTGCTCCCTCCCGTCTCTTCTGGTCTCCTCCAGTGAGAGGAACACCTTCTGCATGGTCCCCACAGCCTCGGCCACAGTCTGGTGGTCTGACCGGACCCCTTGAACCTCCTCTCTGGCTTGCTGCTGGTAGGAGACTCCTCCCTCCTCCACCCCGCTGGAGGTGGACACAGCCTGTAGGGCGGCCCTGTTCTGGAGAACAAGCAGGCGGGACCTCGCAAACTCCTCCGGCCCGGCGATGCTGTCCCAGCACACCGGGGAGGACGGGGGCAACCAGAAGCGCTGGGTGCAGTTGGCCGGCTTCCCTGGGGTTTCTGTTATGAAGGGGCTGTCAGCAGGGAAGCTGTGTAGCAGCTCCTGAAGCAGGAAGGAACCGGAGCCCCACTCCCAGTCTTCTGTGACTGGTTGCCCAGACTCTTGCTCTGGAGTGAGGCTAGGCCCTGCCCCCCCCACTGGGAGCCAGACCCCCAGCAGGAGGCAGCAGGACAGGCATAGCCGGGCCCAGCTCACTTCCTCCTGGAGCATCTCCAAGCTGGCTGGAGCATAATGTAATGGGCTTCATTAAGACTTGCAAACATGGAAAACACCAGCTGGCAAGGATAGTTACTGCAATGCTTGGCATCATGACAGACAATCTTTATCCACTATTAAACTATTTTTCCATTGTGTGCATTCCCAGATATCAAGTTTCTGGTTCATTCACAGCAGACAAAAACAAAATGTTGCCTAGGCTACTCCTTTCTCATCTTATGTTGGGAGGTTCTTTTAAACATGAAAATAAAACACTAACTTTGTTTTAGGGAGCTATAATAATGAAATCAAACAATCAGAAATGTAAGACTACATTAAAATACAGCTCCCACATGCATTCCCGAGACAGACTTTAATATGTTGTGGAAATCTAAGAGGAATGGATGGGTGTTTACTCACATAGGCTAAGCAAATTTCTGTTGGTCGTTCAAAAGATAAGAATAACAGACAAAAAGTCATACAGCGCCGGGTGCTGTCATAAAGCTACGTTGACATAATATAGCAAATATAGCCGGAATAAAACCGAAACTTGAGCGATTTTGCCTTCAAAATAAAAGTGTTGGAGTCAAAATGTTGCATTCGACAGAAAGGAAAAATTAATAACTGGGAATAACTGGGGGTACAGAATAACAATTGTTACTCTGCAATCACTACAGATTCATGCTTAAATGTATCGTATATTTTCGCTACTGTAGTTTAACTCAAATAACGTTGCAACACATATATTGGTCAATAAGGGTTTTCTTACAGGAAGTCTTGTTTTCATTCTGGCTAGCTTGACACTGATCCATCAAAATGGGTGGAATGAACTATCGCAGCAATCTGCAACTTCTGATCAGCACCAATAGCTACTGTACTCCTAAACGTATTTTTTTGTCCTGATAATTCTGCTACCATTGCATTCGGCTCTTGTGTGTGGTGTAGCTGAACTTACCTTGCAAAGAAATCCCAGCGACGAAAGCAGTCCGTGGAAGCTGCGACGCTCCTCTGGTGCCTGAGCGGTCGGAAAAAATGACTCGCTGACTGCAGTCTGGAGCGCTATTTACTGGCCCGGGAACAGCAGAGACAGGAGGAAAGTAGGCTCTGAGGGGGAATATGGGAAATGTACCCCAAAGAATAAGGGATGCAGTTGCAGTTTTGCTGGGAATGCCTCCTGTCTTACAAGGTCAAGGCCTAATTCAGCTTTTTAACAGTTAGCAGGCTCCCTAAACACAAAATCACTACTGTTATAATCAGAGACTTACACTGTGTCTATGATATCACTATAATATTCCTATGGGACTTACAGTTGTATTCACCAAAAATGTATTATAGGATAGGCCCAGTTCTTTTTCAAAAGGAGTTTCAGCTATAACACTGCTTTTTTCTCCTCTACAAGTCAGTGGGTCTACAGATAAATGGGAGTGAGGGGGGTAAGAGAAGGTGTAAGGCTCCTGGAATTTATGAGCCGTTTTACAGTGTCCTGAACAGAAACACAGACGATAAACAATGCAAACCAGACTTGAATTTGGATGAACTCGAAATGTTTCACACCATTCATAGAAAATTTTGCCTATAACCATTCATAGAAGATTTAGCATGTGTCATGCTATTCTATCTGTGCATTGATCAAATGGTTTTGGTATTCAGATTTACTCATAAAGTTACAAGGCCTACTTTTTTTGTTGTTGCAAAGATATAGATTCCAAATTGAATACTGTAGCCAAATTGTCTTCTTCAATCCTAGAGCTACGTAATGTCTCACACTGCTTGATTTATCCAAAACATCTGTATTTGTTTAGTGAATGAGGATGAATTTGAATAAGTCTTTACACGCTGGCATAAGCAACTAGGAATGGGGGATAGATTTGGCACAAATAGTCGAGGGTGTTGTAATGTTAGGGGAGGAATGGACTTTAGGCGCCATACAACTTCCAAAAACTCTAATTGATCCTGGGATGAACTGAAGACATAAACTAGACAGTAAAATCCAAAGAGGTGAGAAGAGTGGAGCTTTAAAGGGATATTCTACTCTGCTGTTTTATAATGCTGGTATGTTTTACACTGGACCAGACACTTTTCACAGGAGGTGGAGGAAGTGCTTGATGTCATGTTTACCACTGCCATCAAGAAAGCACTGAATAGTCAAGTTCTTCATGGAGGAACGGTGCAGTGCTGCATCTACATGGAAAAACTCCCTGCCAGCATGACACACTTAAACTTGCCTTGGGGCCAACACCTGTTATTCGTATGATGACTGCCAGAAAATATGCTCTCTAAAATTCCACAGTTGTGTACACAGATACTACTTTGGCTCATGTTCTTTTCAAACATCGCTGATGATTTTCAAACCATTTCTGGCTTGTTTTTAGGGAATACTGATACTACTACATGAGAAATGTATCTTGGGATTTGGGATCTTTGGATCTAAGTGTTAATCTTGGGAAGATTAACAGTCAGAGTTGTTGCAAACCATGCCAAAAAATGCACCTTATGTCAGTATGGAGCCACCAGAACCACTGACAGTGGGAAGAGTTTATGTTGGAGTTGTCCTTGTGTTTTTGAACGCAGTAGTACTTTAATGTTACATTAACGCTTAACAGGTAAATAATTTGTTACAAATAAGTGAAAAATCTAATAAGTGCATTCTTTGTGACATTTGTGCCAGCAGAAACTGAACTGAATTATGTTAAAAAAAAAAAAAGTTGTATCTCAGAATTTATGAAGAAAATGAACAGGGGGCTGGGAATTTTACATTATAAAATTCCACAATTTCTGCTGATTGACAGTATCAGTGTAAAATAAATTCATGTTTGGAATAAAGAAGATTTTTATTATTTTATGTCATATAGTAGTGGCTATGAAGTTCTATTCAAATGAAGCAAATGTGTTAATGTTTTTGACTGACTGATTAAATGAATCAGGCTGAAAAGCAAGAAAAAAAACACAAGTCACATTCCCTCTGTTATGCTATTCTGAAACTCTACTCCTGGGGCGCCTTCAAGCAGCCAGCACATATAAGCCTACAGTGACACCTAGTGTGTAAGTAGCGAATAACTTCACTCAGGAAAATCTAGTTACCACTTCTAGTATGGGTCAGAATCTCATAAGGGAAAGCCTGTGCATGTGTTCAGAGGCTGATGAAAAGGCCTACAGAGAAAACCCAAAGCCTGTTACTTCAATAAAATTAGACTAAACAGATTTGTGTTCACCAGGCAAGACCTACAACTTCAATAAATTCATTTATTAATTACCCACAACAGTTTAATTGATGGCCCTTTTTCATAAACTTGGATGGGCCCAGTCTGCACTTGTAAAACGGGTAAGTCTGGATCAGTTCTGATTGGCTGCGTCACGTTCTAAACTACAGAAAACGTTCTAAAAGTCGTTACAAAATAGCCGAAGTGGCTGTAAGAAATAGTTTGCAACCACTTTGTTTGGCTAGTTTTCAAGAACTGGGCTATATAACATCTACGGAGCTCGCTACGTGACATGAGAAAAATAATTTTTAAACGTGGACACGACTTACAGAAGCACATCCACGGTTTAAAAAAAATGTGTTTTGAGAGTAGGCTAACTTGCTGCCAATTTCAAAAGATTTCTTCAACATTTGCTCTCTACGTTGTTTTACCACCGTTTTACAAAAGTAATACGCCACTCGAGGCCTTCATTTACAGTGGTGCCTCTTATGTCTCTTATTGCTTAATTGGGCCACAGTGGCCTATATGTGGAGTATTTAGTATATCTCCATATGCGTGGTATCTCACTTTACAACTCCTAGCACAGCAGCACTGCCCATGCCCAAGGACATGTCGGGGTGGGAGGGGGTTTGGGGTACGTCGCACACCGTGAGCTCCACCTCCAGGCTGCCGTCACCGGCGTTGGAGCAGCTCAGCACCGACAAGCCGCTGGCTGCTCCTCTCTGCTGAGGGAAGGCTTGGTCCAGGAGAGTCGCCACCGTTTCTGCTGGTTAGTTCGCACGGTTTGGCTGCAGCCGCTACCGACATGGCCTCCGACGGCATGGACGAGCGATCTCCGCTGTTGTCGGCTCCCAACTCCGGGAATGTCACCCCCACGGCGCCCCCGTACCTGCAGGATTCAAGTCCCCGAGGTAAACACATACCGCTGCTTGCATGCTGAATCATTTTGGGCGTATGGCGTTGAGCAATGTTTTGTGTAAGTGCGTAAATAAATTGCAGCGGGCAAGGGCATCGGTGGAAAATCAATCGGCAGATGAGGAAAAGGTGGAGCTTCACTGTGAGAACTAGAGCAGTGGGTTAGGGAAGGGGCCTACAATAACAACCCTCTGTTTTTGCTGCAGAAATGCTTACATCACGATTTGTTGGGGCCGGGTAATGTTTGGGTCTTCACCAAAAAATGATACCAGTCGTGATGTTGCCAGTAATGTCGCAAGCTGGTGACTGATGGGTGAGAAATTGCACATCGCAGATGAAGGCAACATAGCAGCCTATTGTCCCAGCAGTGTCCAGCTGCAAATCTCTAAAACCTCCAGATGTGTCCTGTTTGTGGATGGGACCAAATCATTAGCACTACATGATAGAATATGTGTGCATTATTCAAACAGCTTATTGATATTTTTCATATCTATTTGATGTTGTCTGTTTATTGCTCATTTCTGTTTTTAGGGGGAGGGGCGAGAGGCAATCCGTGGGACTGTAAGCAATAAATACCTAAAGTCATGCAGATGGCCTGTTTTTTAAAAGGCAGCTTTTATCCAGTCATTCATATCCTTTAATCAGACTACACAAAATATGCACAGTCATAGCCTGAAGACTGACACACACTCCACATTTTGCTCAGTAAACAGCTTGAATGTAGGTTACAGTACCAAAATGCGTGCAGAGCTTGAAAGACCTCGGCAATTACATCTCATAAATCTTCCACCCAGCAGGCGTAGGATGTAAGTGTCAAGACTGGCTTTTCCACTGAATTGGTTTGATCAAATTCTTAGTTGTGTAGCAGAGGAGCAAATGCCATCTGAAGCAGTATGCTCCCCAAGGGAGGAATACATCACACCTGCTTCTGCTTGTCTGCTTTGCTGGCAAGGTCGGAAAGCAAGCTAAAGATTGAAGTTTTACTTGAATGGTGAGCCTCAGAAAAGTTCCCTCATCATGTTAATTACAAAAACATTCAGATCAGATTCTCATGACAAAGAGTCGTGTTGTGGGTCTTTTGTCTCTTGTTTTAGCAACTGGATTACTATTTCAAAACTAACTTATAAATAAAATCTGAAACAAATCAGGCTTCAGACACAATCGGCTGTTGACAGAGTTTTCCCTTACAAGCAGGGGATTGAACCTGCTGCTTGTCAAGGGGTTGTACAAACAGCATTTCTTTTCCTTGCCACAAAACTTGTTCTTAAGCAAATGAATGGATTCATTGACTGTATAATACTCTTTAGGAGCATTTAAGGACAAATGGCTAATGTCAAAGAAATAAACATTGAAAATGAACATTTTGTTGTTCTGTAGCAGTCTAATCTGCAAAATTCATATTTCACCACTGGATTAATTATAAAGACTTAAACATTGGACTGTGAGGTTTATGAAGTGACAGCCTCTGTTTGGTTGTTACAGTGCTGAGCAAAGCCTAAATGAATGTCAGTATATTTCATGGCCTAGTTTCTCCCTCCCTCTCTGCACCCTGGATTATGGCTAATTCCAGTTTCTTTGGGTTTGTTGGAATACAATCGCCTATCAAACAATGTGTGATGAGGGATTAATGGGAGCAAAAGAGGGACAAACTACTGAGCTGTTTTCCTGAAAAGTCATGGCTGTGATGGTTGCTTACTGTAGACAGACAGGGCTGTTGAAACAATGGGGTCTAATGTGTTTCTATTCAGCAGAATAGAACAAATATCAACTGCATTTAGGAATTGACTTGCGAGGATGGAATAGAAAAGAGTAGAATGGATGTTTTGTGGGTCAAATAGTAAACGCTGATGATTGTGAAACTGTCTATGCCTTATAGGGTCCTGAATATTTTCAGTACAGTAATGCACAGTGAATAATCATCACTCTTTTACCTCCATGAAGAAAGTTGCTCACAATCCGGCTTGACTCAGCAGAACTGAAAAACCCCACAGTCCAGTAACAGGTTGATTATGAGGATGATGCAGATTCACTGTTCGCTGTTTCCCCCTCCAGTGAGTAAGGCTGCTCTCATCCATTGCCTAACCATCTGTTGTAAGCCAGGGTGCTGGTGTGTGGGGCGGAGAGCAACGACCTTGGGTGCCTCTGGATGGCGTGTTAGGCACTAGGGCTGGGTGATAAGTCGATATTATCGTTCATCGTCTTTCAGTGGAATCATATCGTGATGATATGGTGATTTTGGGATATTGTGACACAAAACTCTGCTGTCTAAATTGAAGATGACGAGCAAATTTTATTTAAAAACTCTGACAAAATGAGGTATAGTGGGAATATTATTTGAAAATTTCAGTTTTGTCTGACCTCACACAACATTACCATTCGGTTCAGTGGGATGAACATTAATTTAATTATTTAACATGCGTTTTTGCATACATGAGCCATATCATGATATATATTGATATAAAAAAAAAATCCTTATAATAATCATGATATTGATTTCAACCATATTGCCCGGCCCTATTAGGCACTATGTTTGATTTCATTGCCTTATATACTTGGCAGAACAAATAGGCTGCAGTGAAAGCCCATCTAAAGCTGTCTTCTTCTTTACAATGATTCATGGATTCTTTCACTCAGTCACTTTCAGTGATAGGCGGTGATCAACGCTCTAATGATATACATAAGTCTATTAAAATACACATTTGATCCCATTTAAAACCAGGGATAGTAGGAAGGTAGTAGGGTAAGGTCATCCAAGGGTGGGGTCAGGAATCTGCAACATTTACTCCAATCCTGTACAGCGTTGCATCATGGGAATGGCCTGTTGAATAACATGTTCACCTTAAAGAGTCTTTTATTGCATCAAACAGGTGGGCTTGTTGCCTGTCTCTCATCCTGTCAGACCCACCCTAATGAATATGCACATTTCCCAACCCCACCCCAATTGTGCAATGTACCCCACTGTATCAAATGTCTCCTAGGACAACAGAACACTGGAGGATCCTGAGCAGCTGGTGTCTGCATACCAGCTAGTCAGCCATCCAGTCAGACCCACAACCCACCAGTCACTCAGTCAGCTAGTCGCCCGGTCAGCCAGCTACTCATCTCCTGCCAGCCAATCAGCTGTGCAGTCAGCCGGCCGGCAACCAAGCTAGTCAGCCTATCTGCGAATCAGCTACCCACTGAGCCGGTCAGTAAGCCTACCGGCCAGACGGGGTGTGATGATGGCCGTGATGGCGCTGGTGGTTGTAGTAAAATGCCTTCTCATCTTACGCCTGGCTCAGAGGCAGCCGGTGAAAACCTATAGTTCCTATATTCTGTTTCAGCCAAGCATTAGGACAGACAGGAGGAGGCAGGCCTCTCTCTGGCTGTTTTGACATTAACTGCCAGTAGTAGATAATATAGAAAGAATTGCTGATTGTGTTTGAATTCATGGTGTTGATAAGCATTTTCTTCTACAGTGTTCTTCTGTATGTGCTATATAGAATGTAATGGAATAGAATATATACTACCAGTCAAAGGTTTGGACACACACATTTTTCTTTGTTCTTACTATTTTTCACATTTTATTTGTCTAAGAAACAAATCTCAAGCATTTAAGCATAAGCCTTTAGATCAAAATGGCTTTAAGATAATGAAAATCATAGTTCATTCAGTCAGGTGTGTCCAAACTTTTGACTGGTAGTGTAATACAAACCATAACTGACCACTCAACACTGAGATTTTGCATTGGACTTACTGTGAAAGTGGAACAGGCATGAAACATCACACTTGCTGCATAATCAATTATATTTCAACAAAATATTGTACACTGTCCAAAGTATCATCTCAATAATGCATCACTGTTTCCCAGTAGAAAGTGACTCAATGCAGCTTTCTCCACAATAGACACCAAGTTCCTGGACACAGTGGGAGCGTCCAGTCTTTGGCACGGGCCGGTTGTGTTTCTGCTGAGGCTGGCCAAGCTCGCCCAAACGGAGACTGGGTGTCCCATCTGTGCCTGTGGCGTCAACCGGTTGAGTGTCACTGAATCTCGGAGCCAAGTGCATTTACCTGTTGACTTGCCCCATTATCTCGTTCAGAGCGAGACAAGAGGGGAATTGGTCGTTTGTCAGCAGAGATTAGATAGCTGTAATGCGAAGAGCCTCCTTTGAGTTTGGTCGATAGTCCGGGATAATGCTTAACCTAGTGATTTTGTTGGACTCCAATGACTTTCTGCTATGTTAGACTTGTGTAGTAACCCTGTAATTAGATTGTATGGAGAATGTAGTTAGTAAGATGTCGGTTGTAGTGTAGACTAGCCTTGGTTGAGGTAGAAGCCACACATTTTACATGGTTTTGCTTGTAAATTGAATAAATAGATGTGTATTTACTTGAGGGAGTAATTTGTGCAGTATTGAAATGCATTATGTACACTTAATGGTGTACGAAAGTTTGTCACTTTTTTTCAGGGTCAAGGAGCAAAGGAAGAAAGAATGAATGAATGAACAAATTAATGAGTTAATTTAAGAAAAGGTTGAGTGAATTGATGAAGACGAAAGAGGAGAGAATATCATTGGCCCAGCTTGTTAGTTTCAGCTGCATGACCTCATCGCTCCACTAATGGTCACTCTCTTTGTGACAGACAGTCCTGTGGTTCAAGTAGACTGTAGCTGAAGAGCCTAATCTGCAGTAGCTCATTATACAAGGAGGAGAAGAGACTGTGAGGGAGAGGGGTGAAGTGTGAATATGAGAGCGGTAGAGAGCATGTATGAAAGAGACTAACAGTATGAGAGCAAGGGGTGGAGAGAGTTTAAGTGAGGGCAGGCAGGAGTGGGAACAACCAGAAGACTTGTACGTACAGAACATGAAGTATGCTAGTTACATTAATACTACTACTACTACTAGTAGTAAAAGTATTCAAGTGGCTGGTGCAAGTCCATGGATTAAGTGTGTTAAAACCCCTGGAAAAAAACATGGAATGTAGACTAATTACACAAGGTTAATGTGGGATTAAACAGTACATAGTTCATTTGAGTAGCTACTGTAGTTTTTTTTTCACTCCCACATTTAGTTCAAGCATGGAGGAATTGTTTCAGTTTGTAAAGGCCAGCCATTTGGTCAAGTTGATAGATTTTTATAGATTTGTTTAAAGTGAGTACAATAACACTCTCATCAGTAGCCCAGGCATTTCTGTGCTTTCACAGCAAAAATGGCCCGGTATTTATTTATTAGGCACATTATTGGAGACAAGTTTTTACTTTATCTGCCCAGCCAACTCATGCCACAATTCCTCATGCAACAGACACAAATTATTGATGATATATTCAATCTGTGTATAGTCTCCAGTTCAACATTAAAACCTACAAAACTATAATAATCTCATGGATAACTGTTGCATTTTGTGACGCTTGCAGTGAGCAGTTCTGTATCTGCCAATAGCCTAATAAGTTACAAGTATAATTTGTCTCTAGTTTGGCAGTCAGTGGATTTTACTCCATCGTTTTGGTGTATTTAAAAGGGGTCATTGTTTCTTTCTTGAACATTCAGAGTGGTACATGGCTTCTGACAAATAGGAAAGAGTCACATGTTGCATCAATCAGAGCCGTAGACTGGCTGTCATGGGTTTGCACCCTGTATGGGCAGTAGTTCAGCTTGACACCATGAATGAAGAGCAAGTACTGACTTAGTCATGGGACATAATTTCAAATAGGGTCATTCAAGACATTTCCCTTGTTTCCCAGGCGGGGAGTGATCTTTTGCCAGGTTGTAATAGTCAATAATGGATTGAATGAATGACATTTGTGTGTTTGGGAAAAGTAGATTGGTCTGGATAGTTGCTCTTATTTCAACGGTTAAGAGTGGGAAGCCCTGTTAGCTATGACAAGTTAAATGATTCTTTCTTTGATTATGTTATTTTACTATTTCCTACTTTGTATAACCTGAACATACAAACATGTGGCTGCTCCTACTGAACATTTGCGATGCCATCAATGTTTTTCCTGAAACAGTTTTTGATCCCTCCAGCCATCACTGCACATACATGAGTTAACATAAGTAGAACATCATTTTCTGAAATGCGACATTGTATTCCTCGAAGAAGCTCTAGCGATCTTAGATCATCTTGTAGTTATGTTATTCTGCTGTTGTACACAATTTCCAGTGTATTCAAATGAAATCACTGACCTGAATACAGCACACACATGCCAACAAGACCTCTGCCATGCTAGTGCCCCCAGCTACAATATACATATCCCCAAATCACTAAATACTATGGAAAACATGACAGCAGAACCATGTTGACCCCACATTTCAATCTATTTCATCCATCCATGCATTTTACTAACAACATAGCTGTGAATTTTGGAGGTTCAACTGTATAGAATAGTATTAGAATTAGTATCAGAATAGTAGTAATAGTAATATCACAGGAGTAAAAAAACAGTTTTTCCTCATCTGAGGTTCTTTTCTGTAGTGAAAACAGGCACAATCTGCCTTTGAATTTAGCTTTGGTTCAATGACCTCCACTAGAGGTATGGTGCTAGATTCAAAACTAGATTTTAGCTGCTTACAAGATGTGAAAATCCACATTGGTATGTAAAGCCCTTTGAGACATGCTTGTGATAAAGGGCTATATAACTGAACTAGACTAGACTAGACTAGACTAGACTGGACATGTGGATGATGAAGCTATACAGATGCATGTTGTCTGCATGTGATTAACAGCTCGCTGTGTGTTGTGTCCTTTGCTCCCCCCCTTTCTCAAAGCCGAACTACCTCCTCCCTACACAGCCATCGCCAGCCCCGACGCCGGCGGTGTGCCCGTCATCAACTGCCGCGTATGCCAGTCACTCATCAACCTGGACGGCAAGCTGCATCAGCACGTGGTCAAGTGCACCGTCTGCAACGAAGCTACGGTGAGGGGGGGCCGTTATCGACGGGGGTGACAGCTTAACAAACCATCTTTTGTGTTGACATCACAGAGTTGTAATTTTGTTACTGTCAGGTTGAGTGAAGGCATTTAGTCTTCTGTTTCATGCCAGCCATGAAGCTCTTTTCATTTTCCTTGAGCTGCTTGTCATTCCTCCTCTCCTCTCCTCTCCTCTCCTTCTTGGTCTTTTTTTCACTCACTCACTCACTCACTCACTCACTCACTCACTCACTCACTCACTCACTCATGCACACACACACATTTCCAAGTGTGACAGCCATGGCCAGCTGTATCTCCTCCTTGAAAGCTTTACATACACTCTGACCACCAGTCAGGGTCAGAGTTCAGGCAATGCTTCAGTGACCACAGCAGGTGGATTGTGGGTAAAATATCAGTGTTTCTGCTCTTTTAATCTCCCTGCCTAACCCTATACCTTTAGGACTGACTTGAGCTCATTATTTACATACCTGGTAGTGCTATACTGTAGTTCAAATTAGCCATAATTTAATCCAACTGAATATATATAGCCCCCATGGGCCTCGTGTCCATGTGAAACAGCAGGACAGTCTAGTTGTTTGAGAGACCCTCCTTCAACCTGAGGACCAGGTTCAAGCCCTTGTGTCAGCAAGCCTCCACCCTGCTGAAGTGTCCTTGAGCAAGACACTGAATCCCTACCCGCTCCAGGGTTGCTGTTCTGTTGCTGAAACTGACCTGCTGTGGAGGGGGCAAGTGACAAGAGAATTTCCCCATGGGATCAATTAAGTGTCACATTATCAGGCTGTTATGTTGTGTCATCGGACACATAATTTTTCAAACAATGGCCAACAGTGAAAACCTTTAACTTCATCCAGATACAAACTGTTCCTGCCTATTTTTCATCTTCCTGTAGCCAAATGCTGAGTGACACTGATCTAGATATCTATCATTCAGTCCAGTGATAACTGCTCCCTGTGACTGGAATTGAAACATTGCCTGTGTCCCAGCCTGAGTAACTGAGTGCTGTGATAGAGCCGTCAGTGGAGCTGGTGGCAGACGCAGACTTACTGTCCTGGAGGAGGAGAACAGGGATGGATGGCTGTCGTTAATACAGTCACAAAGACAGGGGCAGGGAATGCCACTCCCATTGGCTGCTTAATGGTGCTTATCCACCAACACAGCCAGAGTATTACATATAGGCTTACTACATTACATTATACTGGTCGAAGTGTCGCACCTCATGTTAGGTCGGGTTCACCAGACAATGCAGCCAGTGCATTGCACAGCAAGTGCAATATGCATCATGCATCCTGTGATCCATGTCTATGCATAGACACAGTACAGTCCAATTCCAGCCTAGACTGTGCTAAACTAAACTAAATCATTGGCCGTAAATGTGTCTCAACTCACAGCATGAGTGCAGCAAGCACAGTTGTTGTAATTCTTGATATCTGAAATTTAAGAGTTTTTCTCAGTCCAGTGCTCAGCTGAGGGGGATTGGATCAATTGCAGCCTGGCCAATTAGCAGTAACAGTTGCTGCCACTGGCTTGCCACTGCATCTAGACACAAACAGCCTGGACTTGACTCAACAGCCACGATGACTCAGCACTGTTTACAGCACACCCATTACTTTTTATCAGATCACCTATAAGTAGGTGCGAAGTTATTGTGAAAATGCAACACTGTGTTGTTTTTTGAAAATGCCTCTGAAATGAATGATAAATTAAATGCAGTATTTGACAGAGGTCATATGATCAAGCATATCAAATAATTGTGTGTAATATTAACAATGAAAACCTAAACTCCATGGGTAAACAAAATATACAGTTTATTTCATATATTAGAGGCAAAGCAGTCCATTTTGCACAGTGTTTTATCCATGCAGTTAGTTCTGAAGTCTGGCTCTGCTGTGTCGACACTACAGTGGGCTCCCAAGTATCTTTAATCAATATTGTTCTCCGCTTGCCTCTTTCATGGCTTTGTTTGTGTTTTGTACCGTATTGGAAGTTTCCAGTGTGCTGATGTTTATATGCCGTCGTCCTCCAGCCCATCAAGAACCCTCCCACAGGGAAGAAGTATGTGAGGTGTCCCTGTAACTGCCTGCTCATCTGTAAAGACACGTCCAGGAGGATAGGATGTCCTCGACCCAACTGGTAGGTGGGAGACAGCAGGCAGACAGAAGTACAGCTTCAGGCTGTTTTATACAATGAGATGTTCTTCTAGAAAGTTGTTATTTCAGAATTGCTGTGTCATTACCTCTTATCCAAAGCCAAAGTTCAGGTTGTGAAAAAATGTTGGATCACATCAAAAATCATTTTCAGTATAAATTTAATATATATTTAATATATTCGAAACTATTTGATGTAGTTGAGTTGTGCTTGATATATATTGTATTGCTATATCTTGCCAGACACCTAAATTTTGTCAGAATTACAAAAAAAAAGTATACATTGTTTGCAACTCAAGCTACATCAAGCACTTATCATATTTGTACATTTTTTTAAAGTATTCAAAAAGTATTGCACTCCTGTTTTTGGCTGGGCTCCCATCATAAGCCTGTGTCTCTCCTCGCCCCTCCCACAGCAGACGCATCATCAACCTGAGCCCGGTGATGGTGATCCCGGAGGAGCAGCCCGCCCAGCCGGCGCTGCCCGTCCAGCCGGAGGGGATGAGGGTGGTCTGTGGTCACTGTGGCAACACCTTCCTAGTACGTAAGCCCGCCCACACAGCCAGCCTAACCAATCACAGACTTGCCCCATGTAGGATTTTGTTGCTGTGCTGTTGTTCGTATGTGCATAAATAAATCATCTTGCAGGCCAGATCACAGTGTCTCTCTCTCAAGGTATTTGTCCATGTGGAGTAAGTAGGGGATAGCAAAGTGGTTCTGTAGTTCTGGGTGGCATAGCTAGTTGTATATGCATAGGGCTGGTGTTAGGGAAGACTTGTATACCAATCAATGCCAAGCACAAAAAGGAAGTATATATATATCATGTGCTTTGTTGAAATTAGAGCCTCCATCCCATTGCAGAGTTTTGACTGACTGAATATGATGTTTGCAAACAGCAGGCATGCATTTGCTTTAATTTACCCTTCCTTGCCTGGCTCATTGGAAGACCCCAAGTCCCACTTTATTGCACTGTGGCCACACCTGGTCACAAGAAATCCCATTTACCCTTCTAACCCTCAACTACACCAGCCTTTTGCAGATTAGACCCGTCTTAATGGAAATCGTCTTCCTCACTCTGTGCCACCCTGTGTTGAGGATACTTTCAGCGTTTCTGACATGCGACATGTTCGACATGTTATACTCACCTTGGTTGGGGTTAATACCTCAGACTGTTGTTTAGCATCTTTTCTCTCATGACCTTAATGAATAAATACAAAAGCCTGCCAAGTATCTCAGTAATGTTAAAAGATGCTGAACACTGACCTGGGGCATTAACTCTGTCTGAGGTAACAGGACTCGCATGTCAAAAGCGGTGGTACTGTCCTCTTAACGTGCGCGTTGTTGCTTGTGGCGTCTGTAGGGCAGTGAGGACGCCAGGTCATCCCAGCCACTCTCTGGCCTCCCCAGCGATGGCTCTCCCCCAGCCCAACAACAGGTTGAGACAGCTGGCCATATTGGTGGACATATTAACAACAGCCTAACCCTGGTCTTATTGAATCTGCTGCCTTATTTGCACTGGTGATAATATGGCTTTTTACACATCTGGCTTTGAAGAGAGCCTCAGCCAAAGAGAGATGCTTTTGATATTTAACAGATAAATTTGGCTTTGAATCTAGTGGTGATTTGGCCTTAGTTGGCTAGAATTCAGAGGTCAGTGTTACTTTTTTGCACTGCAAAAATGTCTCTTATGAGCCAGTACGCTTTGAAGCCAGGTGTCAAAAGCTACATATTTAACTTGTGTCAATAAGAACTTTCATTATGCTGATCTGTGATGGGAAAAACATTTTCATTAACACTTTGTTAACATCAGAGCCCTTGGTGAAACAATATTGTATATTGACAACCCCAGCTAACATATTGTAATGGGTAGTTTTAGGTGCTAAATTAACCCTATACTTATTCCAACCCTTTGATACCTTCATTAATACAGGAGTTAGAAATAGATTTAGAACTTGTAAAGCATCATAACTGATAAAATCATTGCCAATAAGTCTTGTGCTGATTCTCCTTAAAGTAGAGTAGAATTTAGTGTTTAACATTTCTGTGTGTGTGTGTGTGTGTGTGTGTGTGTGTATGTGTGAATGTGTGTGTGTGCCCCTCTGTAGCTTGTTAACATTGCTCTTCTTTTCTGTTCCCTCACAGTGGATGGAGCTCCGGTTTAACACGCTAGCCAAATGCCCCCACTGCAAAAAAATGTGAGTCCATCAAACCTCCAGTGAACATACTGTAACATTACACAGTGAACCACAACATATTCTCTCCCCACTCATCCTCACAATACACTTTTTACTTGAGCGCTTTAAAATGTACATTTTAACTGCAGTTCATTTTCTAATGTTACAGCATTCATTTTCAATCTTTAGATAAAGAGTTTCTTAGAAATTTTATGAAAGCATTTTATGATAACAAGCTTTTCATTGTTAAAACAAATTGTTAAAAGTATTGGAACTGAAAGTGACTTGACCCCAGCCTTGCTGGTAGAGCTGGATGGGTATAAGCGAGCTTCTCATAGGTCAAACTACTCTAACTCACAGCTGTCTGGTTCTTGTTAGTTCCACCAAAGAACCAAACCTTAAGGAGTAGTTTCTGAGCGATTGCTTCATGTATAAATTCAGTGTAGTCAGAATCCCAGTTGTGGAGGTTTGGCCATAGGCTTTGTGGATTTTGGGAGGGAAGGTTATGGAGGCTAATCTAGACGTGTGACTGGAATTAGTGATACAGGACCGAGCCTGGCCTCAATATGCAACAAGTAATCCAGATGGGGCGTGGGGGCGTGGGGTCGACAGGGTCGAGGAGTGGAGGAATGGCGTTTAAAGGTGTGTGCCGGAGAATAACCAAAGGATAGTAGGGGATATGTAACTAGAGCAGCAAAGTCAACAAACTGCCTATCTCTATCTCTGTCTGTCAATCTCTGTCTGTCTCTACCTCTGTCTTTATCTCTGTTTCTATCCTCCAGCATTTTTGGTTAATTTTGCAGGAAAGTGTTGAATCTCTTCCCTTCACCCTCTCACTCTCTCTCGTAATAAACACAGTGGATAGTTGAGGTAGTGTGGTGTCATTTGATATATTTTTCCCTAATGTTTATATGCAACTGACACCTGTGGTACAGTAGGATTTTCTCAGAGGAAAATCCCCTGCAATTACTCTAGCAGGTTACGGTAGTTTGGTTTTTGGAAAAACTTGAGGGGCGCGTGATTAATCCTGTTTGCAAGTGATGGGCCTGTTTTGTGGCTGTTTTAATTGCGCGGCAAGAGAAATCCAGTGCACCTCTGGCCCTGGAAAATGAGACACAACGAGGAAAAGAGGAAAAAATGTGAAGGCAGGAGAAGAGATTGTCCAAGAAGGAGAAAGTAACAAATGGGGAGATTAGGCAACCCTAAGCCATCTGAATACCAGTGATTCCTGAAGAATGCTTGAGTCCGGTCACATGAGAGGCATGTGAGAGCTAAGAGGGGGAGCTGGGGAGTAAAGTAAAGTATTGGGGAAGTAAGAACTGATGCTAGCCTGGTGCTTAAGGGCAGCTGTTAGTATGTATGGAGTCTAGGTGGAATTCAAGAGAGAGGAGCTGCACATGTGACTGGCCTTCGGCGCTTTCATCTATAACTTAAAAGGGGCAGTGAGAGATTTTTACCTCACGAGATTGCCGGGGTGCCTAGTACAGCTCCTCCTGGAGTGAGATCACTGGGGAAATGCACTGAAGACTTAAAGGGGTTGTACATGCTAAAACTAAGATTTGAATGACTGATATTTATGTCAAGTCCATTGGTTGTGGCTGTTGATTAGGCTGCAGGTCTGAAATCCCCATGACTGAATAAATGTTAACATGTTTCACATTTACGTCTCTTTCTGTTTGTCTCCTGTGTGTGTGTGTGTGTGTGTGTGTGTGTGTGTGTGTGTGTGTGTGTGTGTGTGTGTGTGTCTCCTCACACACTAACCCTTCTTTCCCTTTTTGCTCCATCTGCTGATCTCCATCTGCAGATCATCTGTTGGCAGTGCGCTCCCTAGGAGGCGCTGTTGCGCTTATATAACCGTAGGAATGATCTGCATTTTCATCGGAGTGGGTTTAACAGTAAGTACTGCGTCTCTCTTGTTTATTTTGTGTGGCTTTGCACCTTGGCCCATTAAACCACTACAAATACTGTATTTAGACTGGCTGCCCTGAACACTAAACACTTCACTAAACATTTCCTTCAAACAACCCCATATTGTTCAGTCGTTCACTCTGTATCAGAGTCATATAAGACTTTCACAATTCGGTATAATCATATTAGAATCATAATCGCTTGTTAATGATTTCATAGGATTACAGTGATTGAAGGTGACTGAGTTTGTTGCAGTTTCTTCCCTGTGTTTGTCATTTTTCCTTGACATTTTGGATTAAGATGATCAGTGATTGATATTATGAAGTGTACTATGCATTTTCAATCGAGCAGAACACAACGCTCATTTGTTCTGTCTGCAACAGATTTCATTGATTGAGTTGTGTTCTATTCTGGTTAGCAGGAGGTGTAAAATAATACAATACAATGAAATATAATAAAGAATAAGGTCCTAATTTTGTTGATCCCTCTCTGGTGAAATTAAATGAAAATGTCATTGATTATTCTGATGAATGAAAGTATATAATCAATATTTTTTTGTTCGGTGTTTACTATTTCTCTTTCTCTCTCTCTCTCACACACACACACACACACACACACACACACACACACACACACACACACACTCTCTTCTGTGTCAACAGGTGGGCACTCGGGACTTCGCCAGTCGTTACAATGCCACCTATGTGTCCTGGGCGTTCGCCTACCTGCTGGGACTCATCTGTCTGATACGGGCCTGCTACTGGGGGGCTATCAAAGTCAGCTACCCGGAGAATAGCTTCGCCTAGGGTGGGCCCGGCCCGGCTCGGCTCGGCCTTGCACGGCTGGAAAAACAAACCCCACTTTTAGTTTTTTCATCTTGTTCAGATTTCAAACGGGTCGTGTTCAGCGGAGCCGAACTTGTGCAGAATGTCTGGACAGGAATGTGTTGGAAAGATGTGAATGTGTGTTGTTGTCTGCTGCGGGGAGCGTGTTGGAGGAATATGTTGTGTTTCTGCCTGGAAAGTTTTGGAGAGTTCTGATTCGCTGAACAAACCCTATGTCGGTCAGTCCCCTCCTGGTCCACAAGGACTCAAATCCTACCCAGGTTTTGCAGAAATCCTCCAAAATTCAGAATCAAGAACCTGCATGAATTGGTGTGCTAACTCATAAAATGTGATTTTTCTTTATGTGATATGGAAAATGAATGGCATATATCAACCTGGTTCCAATGCTGATTTAAGATCGCTAGTTAAGCAAACTGGTTGGATTTGGTCTCTCTGGGCCACAGTTTCTCAGCAGCCTGACGGACATGATGGTGCCCATTTGATGTTCTGCATTTTGTTACCGACCAGACCAAAATGAGACGACCTCCTAAGAACAATTTGCCCATTGCACTACGATTATATGCAATTGTATGTGTTGTTTTGCTGCTAGTTTAACCCCAGCTACAAAAAGCTGCATATCCATACTGTATTGTAACCATTTACCTTGCCTGTGTACACTGACAACATAGTATTGCTATATGATTTTAATTCTTGAAATGATCAACTTTTAAGAGAAATCGTCCTTAAATACCCATGTGTGCCAATGTTGCTGCCCAGTATTAGTCAACAAGAGCGTCTGATCAAAAGGAGCTTGTTTCTGTCAAGGTGTTCAACTTTTTCGTGCCATGCTGCTTTTAACCCACTAGAGCAATAACCCTTTTATTTTAGTTATTTTTATCCTCCTCCTTGTGTTCTTCACTGCATTTATGTTGCCTTCTCACTGGCAGAAAATCATCCCCAAACATGGTGACTCACATTTGCATGGTAACTTCTTTATGTTCTGTCACTGAGGTTGTTTTTTTCAGTTCATAAGGTAGCTGAAGCGTACGATGTTCCTGTCTTGCCCTTAGCTCCTCCTACCTGTGATTTAGAATGTAACCCCTCCTGCGCTTCTCGCCCGTCTCTGACCTCCAGTGAATTCTGTGCTAGCTAGCATCGCTATAGGCTAACTCAGCATCCTGTCTCTTGACCTTGACCAGTGGGCACAGTTCCAACTTCTAACCTTGTTCTGAATGTGATGATGATGAAACAGAAAATAATAATAAAAAAATACTCTTTGTACATAGTTCAAATTGAATACTTGGAAAACGGTAGCGAGAGGTGGAAGGAAAAGATGGCTCTTGGGTCTTTTTAAAAATGATAATTTATCAATAAAATGCAAAAAATGTTCACGTTGTACAGTGTGGTTGTTGGTTGTGATCATGTTTCGACTTGACAGATTGTTAAAGGTGATTTTTATATAGGCGTATGACTCCAAGGTCCAAACAAGCTGGATGACATCCAAGGGAAAACAATGCCTGCAGCTGTATAGCTCAGGTTTAGTTGCCAGTTTAGTTGTTCACATCAACACAACACATCCCTTATTATACATTTGAGTTTGTTTGTGGGTCAAATTGTCTCACAGCATTGCTTTACAGTGCATTGTTCTTTATCTTGTCATTGTGAGATACTGGCAACATTGTGTTGAACAACTAATTGCACAGTTGTGAGCAGTGCACTGTTCAAAGAGGCAGCACAGGATTACAAAACATTCTGAGAAAACCTCACATGTGATTAGCCAGAGAGAACAACTATCTCTTTTGTTTTTATGCACAATGGATCAAGGTGAACATCACAAACATCACTCAAAGCCATTTCGACAGCATAACATTGAAGTATTACTTAATCTGCAATGAATTCAAAGTGCTAAAGTGAAGCCATATGCTGGCATTGGCTGGATGATATCCTATTAAATCACAACACAAACCCCCATCTCCAGCAGTAGCTGTGTCCTTGATATGTGCAGAGTCCATGAAGGGCAATGTGAGCTGTGAAGGACAATCTGCTCCCTGGGCTCCTGTGTTTTCACAACCTATGTAGTCTGGGAGACAAGCCTGTTCATTATATGAAATGCTGCCATTGAACCTGCGACTTTATTTTAGGAGGTGTGGATTTGTCCTGAATAACGCTGCTGACATTTTTACAATTTTCAAAGAAAATTTCCATTGAGAAGAATATTTTAGCCTATAGGACAAGGCTTAAACCATGGCCAAATGCCCATTAGTATCATTTGTTAAGATTTTCTTAATTATCATCATAAAATGACCCCATAGACTTTAAGTAGAGCCTTATGTTTTAGTCTGAACCTGGATACAGAGTAGGAAAAAACATTCTTCATCTTTCTCTAATCATGTACTTGGGATTGGTACCTTCTGACCAACTACTCTGAAGACTCCTGAAAATATTTGTTGTCTAATTTAGCTTTAGTCTTGATTACAGCAATAGGTTTTCAGTAAAAGCAAAACATCACTTACAATCTTCTGGTTCAAAGGTGTCACTGTTATTCCATCATTCCTCTCCCTGGTCCAAAAGTGGGTGGTGGGCAGTTAAACTGTCGTTTTCCCCAGTTTGGTCTAATTTCAACAGTTAATGGGATGTGTTGTGTAATTTTCATGGGCATGGGGGATAATATATCCTCTCACCCCCCACAAATCACACCCTGCCTTCCTCCATCTGTCGCCTCTTCATCAAGCGCCAGAGCTGAAAGGTCTGCTTACAATCCAAATGTTATATGTTACAGATTATGGATTAATACTGGATTACATCTTGAATACTACAACTAATACTAATACTTTTGGTTTATTTTGCTTCCAAATCTATAGAAGTGCAGTAAAACAAACAATGTATTTACAGATTGTAATTTGTAGGAATAGTTCAGTCATTTACAATTATGATCAAACATTATTTTAAGTGTAATTATGTGAATATCTATAATCTCAGTCCTTAATGTATGTTTCTGAATAATCCAACAAGTAGCCTTATCCCCTAGTGTTTTTTTTTTTTTTAACTATCTGTAATCTGACTACCTCACTGTGTTTCCTGTCATTCAAAGCGCTACCGGTTTCTGTGATCCATTACATATAAACCATTAAATGCCTACCATTGCTTTAACAAATAATGGAAAGAGTGAACACAGTGAGACCAGTGGCGCTGCAGACATAACTAATTTACACAGACTCAGATATTCTGTGTGAATATGGATTCTACTTCATACATGAAACATCAGAGGAGCATATGCTGCCCACAGAATCTCATTATTACAGTATGTGATGAAGTCTTTTCATCTCTTCTATCATCATTGACAGTGTCTGAAGCCTAAAGGCATTTGGACTGAAGGGTTTCATATTCATTCTGGAAGAATTTTGGCAACATGAAACTCATCAGTCACTATTTCAAAAACAGGCGATTCAAATCTTAATACCATAAACCATAACTATTTTATCAACATAAGTCTTAAAATGACATTTGTAACCAGTAACATGATTTATTTTCATGCCAGCAGTCATTTTGTGAGAGTCTGTGTCCATTTTTTTCATATGGTGGATATCTCATCTTGGAATAAAACTCTTGTATCTCAGATTTAATATTTTACCTATGTGATTAGCATTACAACTTAGTTTATGATGTGTGCAATAAATCATTCATATAAACTATTTAATTAACAATTAATCAGTGGTCACCAATTTTACTTTTTTCCTGTCCAATGCACAAGCCAAAATAATTCTAGGCAGAAGTCTCTACTGCAGCTCTAATACTGGTGTCTATCCACAAGGGGGTGGCATTTGTAATCATTTGAAAAACACCTTGCTGGAAGCCAGCTTTTCTGCCTTCCAGTGTGTGTGCGTGTATGTATGTATGTGTGTGTGTCTATACGTGTGTGTATGTGTTTGCACCAGTCTCAATGTCAAGATAAGAAATAACTAGAAGGCACCACTGTCAACATGGAACAATTCTCCAACCTGTTGTTACACCCAAATACATCATTCCTATTACTTAAGTTATATAAGTTCAGTTAAAGTGATTTTTGACCCTGAAAACATTCCCAAACATTTGGAATCAAGTCTCTATCCTCGTTGTTTTTGTAGTTATGGCTAAAAAAACAATAATTGGCTAATGGCAGAAATCCCAGATCCAGATCACCACCAAAATTTAATGAATTGTTCCTTGGCTCAAGGCCGATCTGTCCACCAAATTTCATGGAAATCTGTCTCTAAGTTTGTGAGATATCCTGCTGACAGACAGACAGACAGACAGACAGACAGACAGACAAATGAACTGGGGCGAAGACGTAACCTGCATGGTGGAGGCAATAATGGAAGCACAGACTACTGATTATTAAAATTAAATTCCCAAAGTGAAATTCAAGCTTCACTGCAATGCAGCTGCTGTATTCCTACATAAAGAGTGAGGAAGAGATACGCATGGCATACACAACAATATATCATCTTTATTTATGACCAACAGATTATTACCCCGATTTGACACATTAAATACAGTAACAACAGAATAATGGTTCACTTGGTTGAGCTCCCCCAGAGCTGCTACAAACAAACAAATAAAATCATATCTCCCTCTCATTCATTTACATACACACACACACACACACACACATACAAACTGTGCAACAGGACGCCATTCACAGCACGCTCGAGTTCCCATACGTCCACAAACTACCCTGGGCTGCGGATGATGTAACGTCAAACACAGTGATGATGTCAAATCACCAGACTCGGTCCCCGTCTGATGAGGTCATTGCTTTAGAACGTCAAGGTCTTCTAGGAGTATAAACAAACACACACGCGGGCTATTACTGCTACCACCTAACTATGAAGGAACATGGAGGTCATAAACTGAAACTATTCACCATGACTTCACAAGTTGACGTTAGTGTGAGTGTGTGTGTGCCGCCGTGGACTTCCTAATCCCACTGTTAACAGGTGACTCTTTGCTGTCTGACCGGTCTGCACCCATGGGCGATGCGGCCCATTGCCCGCTCCTCAAGGGTGCCAGTCCACTTTCAGTTGTTGTTGAGGACCCACCATGAGGCTGTGGGAGGGGAGAGGTGAGGAGGTGCAGGGAAGAGAGAGAAAAAAAACGATTCACTGACCCCACACAATGACCCCAATCAATTAGACATTGAGCGAGTACTGAGCGTGTCAGTGTGTCTATTCTGTATGCATGTGTGTGTGTGTATGTGTGTGTACAATGACAAATGCATTCAAGACTGCCCCCTGCTCAGAATCAAAACCTGTGTAGGTGGTTACATACAAGTGGGGAATGATGCTTGCAAGGTAGAGATAAGTTCAACTGATTACAATAATCACACATAACCAACTGATTACAACATGAGCACAGAATAACACACAATCAATAAGGATAAAATCAGACGTATTACAAATAAAGAGGAGTGAAAGTCTAACATGTTGGATTTGATTCTGAGAAGATGGAAGAATCAGAATGAGTTTATTACATTTTAGGGAGAAAAAGTAAGGCAAATCTAGTGACAAACCTAGTTAATCTGTGGTAGTTACAGTGGTTATGCATTAGACATAATGAGCTATGGATGGCCTACCAGGAACCAGCATGGTAGTTATGATCTCAGGAGTTTCCAGGAAGTCCACGTTCCCCCTCTGGAAGGTCTTACTGTAGTTGGTCTGCAGGTGACTGGGCAGAGGAGAGCGGGGGAAAGTTTCACTCACTGCTAATGGACAAGGTGCATAAAGATGGCAGCCTACTGGAATGACTTACACACACACATACTGTGTAACCCTCCCTCTCCCTGCCACTATTCTCCTAGGCTGCTGTTGTAAATAACAATACGTTATAAGTCAACTTTCTAGGTTGAATAAGGATTAAATAAAACTCCAGCCACAGTAGAAATCTTCCCCTATTGCCAGTCTTGGAACATGACAATCTATGGGACAGTACAGTATTATTGAAAAGCGATTGAATATGTTGTACTGTTCCTTTAAGAAACTCTAAGCAGAAGATTCTATTTCTATAAGGCTGCACAATTAATTATGTATAATCATATACTGCCATTGCAGTTGCACAGTTAATAGAGTATGTGCTTACAGTATTGAAACATTTCATTTAATTTACAATGTCCGCTACAGTTGAAACAGACATTATGTTGACATAAGACACATAAAGTGTCCATCATCAAGACTAATAAAGACTAAACAATATCTTGGAAAATAATCTGAATTATCATATCATCATAATCATCAATTAGCTGTAATTGTGCAGCCCTAATTTCACCCATATATTCTTCCCTACATTTTTGTTCCCGTTGACATTACATCTCATAACACCCCTCCTATTCCCACTCGTCTCATTAACCTACACAGAGCACAATGAATACTGTGTGAACCAGACCTTTCTCAGTGAGCCCAAGCCGTACGTGAGGAAATAAATTGGGCTTTATTTGAACCTGCCATGGTGCATTAGTCCGGCGCTCATGATGCATATGGAGCAGGCGAATACTTACTTCTTCCACACATTGTTGTGCTCCCAGAATTCATAGAGAATGAAGCGTGATTCATTTGCCAGCCGCTGCACTGCGATGCTGCAAAAATGTAAAACGAGAGTGCACAAGTCACGCAATCACTAATTAGGGCAGTACGTCATGTCCCTAAATACACTCTTTCTGTTTGAACTCCACGCTCCGACTGGGTGCAGCCAATGTAAATTTGTCAAAAACTCTCGTCAATGGCTTCACCCTCAAGCTGCGGTTATGAATTGTCTTGTCACGGGTTTTAGTCTCACTAGTAATTGAAAACAAGTAAACAAACATGACTGGTTATTTAGAGAATTGGTCATGACAAAGCTCTAAATGTCATCCCGTCCTTTAGGCTACTGTATCTTGTCTGAGAAACCAAAGCAGCTGTTAATGTGTGAGTGATTCAGTCTCTTCCGCCCGGCGCTGAGGCTCAGAGAGGGTCAACGAGTCAGCTGGAGAGAGGGATAGGAAAAATACAACAGAGCTTCAAACTATGGCTGGAGGGGAAAAAAATGCAAATGCTCCTTCATCTATGGATACACCAGAGTATGGTGTGATATAGTAATGAAGGCTGGAACCCAGGGCGTAACTTGGTTTTGAATAATTTTACAGGAGAGCCAAAATTCTTCCATTTCATTGAAGCTCAGTTTAAATTTTGATGTTTTCCTGAATCAGTTTTGGTCATGATCTCATTAAGAAATTTAATTTGATATAACTCATTATTTTGACCCCAAATGCCACTTAGAGACTTTGAGCTCTAGGCTGCTAATGTAATACATATAAAAAAAAAAGACGGATACAAAGTGAATGAAGTGAAGCTGAACTGA
Organism: Centroberyx gerrardi; assembly: GCF_048128805.1. Taxonomy (NCBI): domain Eukaryota; kingdom Metazoa; phylum Chordata; class Actinopteri; order Beryciformes; family Berycidae; genus Centroberyx; species Centroberyx gerrardi. Next base: position 13,587,844 of record NC_136015.1, read on the forward strand.
CTGTAGGCATCCGGTCTGGGCGCAGGCACACTCCATGTACTGTCTGAGAGCCAGGCGAAACTCCTCCAGCTCCTCCTCCAGCACCGAGAGCTGCCTCTGGACTATCAGGATGTGCTGGGAAGACACACACAAACACACACACACACACACACATACGTAAACAGAAGATCAAGATTTGCCTCTGGTGGGGAGAGCGCTTGAGGAAGCTAAGGGGATTCAGAAATCTTTTGACAGGTCTCATGTTGATTCAGTGTGGTAGCAGAACATTGGTGACTCACCTAGCACTGAAAGGTGGACTTTGGGACCCTTTTATATTCTATTTATAATCCAATGTAAATTCAACAATTTCTGAATGAATTAGCCAACCTATGTGACCCTGTGTGATCCCGATATGATCCTCCTCTGACATTAAGATTACATCTTTCTTACATCTCTTTTTGTGCCGGAGAAAGACAGCAAAATGTCAAAGCACCAGCGTCTGTCTCCCAAGGCAACAGCGTTAGCAGCAAGCGACAACAAAGGCAAAATCTGGGATAATAATGACATTATTTATCAGTTCCCGTGGTTGATGAGGATTTGTTGACAGAGGCAGAGGGCCTGATGGGAACAGGGAGTGAGTGCTCTGCCCCCTGGCCAGTGGCATCATGCTCTGAGTGATCTGTGTGTGCTGACTGATAAACTGCCGCAAGACACTCTCTCAGTGACTAATTTGGAAGAAGCACACACACACAGGCACACAGGCACCCACACACACACGCATGCCTACATGATGCGCGTGCACACAAACCCACATGTGTTATGTAATTTCTGCTGAATTAAAACCATATGTTTTGATTCACACACATAGTGCATTAAGCTGAAACATCAGCATCAAACTCTAAACATGACCTTTCAATTAAGCGGCATGTAATATTCATATGTAGGGTTTCACTCAATATGCTACTATGGTACTATGATACTATACTATGATACTATCCATTAAAAAAGTAGTTATTTTCATAATTCATCTCTCAATTGTTCAAAAATATATATAATTTCCATCTTCAACAATGTTAATATTTGGTAGGCAAGGGTCTTAAAGTAGCTAATAACATTTTCATAATTGAGTTTTACTTTCATGTCGGCGATCATTTTCTAAAAGTATCATTTTTCAAATAGTGGATATCTTGTTTTGAATGAATGAAACTCTTCAAATAGCCCTGAAAAAATACTATCGCTGAAGTGAGAGCGCTGTTGAGCATCTTTAGAGATCTGCTCTCATCTCCAGTTATCCACTCTGGTGTGTCTGGGACCGAAGATGCTCCAGCTAAAGAGAAATCCTCCTGAAAGTGTTTTTCTTGCGGTGTGCTATGATTGTAAGTGAGTCAGTGGCAGGTTATAGTGAGTTTCTCGTCCATGAAATGAGCGATACGGAGCTTGGGTGGCGATAACAGTCTCTTTGCTGTGGCATGTGGATGCTGAGGTTTGGCTACAGCGGGTAAACAGATGAGTCCAACGGATGCCAAGTTAAATAGGGAAAGATACACACACACACACACACTTGACCACAGTAGAGGCAGACGCTGCATGCGCAGTTACACACTTACACACACACAACACAAACACAAGTCTAGGCTGTAAAAATCTATTTCATGCAAGAGGCATTTATTGACACGAAACTCTCTCAATACTGTTGTTCATAGCTTTCACACACAAATATACACACACACTCAGACACACTCTTTCATCCTCACACACTCCCTCAGCTCCCTCTCGGTCTGCTCACTCTTTACCCAGGTGCCTAAGCCTAGTCTTAAAAACCGGCTCTATAAATGAATGCCGAGCCTAAAAGAGGAAGAATAAGGATAAAGAAAGAAGGAGCAAAGGAAGGGCTTGAGACAAGTTTCAGCCCTGCTGTTGCCATGACAACAGCTGAGTGCTTATTATCAATGTGGCCTCCCCTTTCTGTAATTCTCCATAGTGTGAGCCCCACAGAACTTGGATGGATAGAAAGGACACTTCCTGATGTATCGCGGTAGTTTCCTTTGGTGCAGTTTGAAAGTGTTTTGAAAATGCAAATGAACATTGTTTCTTGTGTGGACAGAAATATGAGACTCAGAAAGTTAGAATGTTCATCACAACTGCCGCTGGAATGTTCATCCAAGTGGTGCCGTTGCCATGGTAACACATCAGCACCAAATCAACACTGATGACAGCATTGTCAAACGTTCTATGGCGGCCATTACCAGCCAGATGACCATTCAAGAGTGCAGATTTGAACGGGGATGACCGCTCTATCACTCTACGCACACAGTGACACAAAGCGGTCAGGGTGGAGAAACAGTAGAAAAGTAGATGAGAGTCAGGCAACAAACCGATTTGCTGGAGCCCTCCAAGACCTCTTCTTCCACGGGCTCCAGGCGAATCTCCTACAGGACACGAGCAGTTAGAGAGGATTACACTCTGTCGAAAATAGATGCACTGATACAAGATGCAACGACACAAAGTAGACACAAAGATATGATGCGCTGAGAAACATTACACACATTATGGTAACTTAACAGCACATACACTGCCAGTCAAAAGTTTGGACACACCTGATTGAATGTACTATGTTTTTCATCTTAAAGCCATTTTGATCTAAAGGCTTATGCTTAAATGCTTGAGATTTGTTTCTTAGACAAATAGAAATAGTGAAGTTGATGCCTATGTATGAATTTCTTTCCAAAGCCTTTCCTACTTTAAAGAATCTAAAATATAAGATAGTTTTGATTTGTTTAACACTGTATAATTCCATTTGTGTTATTTCATAAATTTGATGTACTATTATTCTAAAATGTGGAAAATAGCGTGTCCAAACTTTTGACTTGCACCCCATTTTGCACAATCCATGTCTCGATTTCCTCAAAAACCTAGAAATCCTTCTTTAACCATCTCCTCCCCTTTATCTACACCTCCTCTTTATGGGGGTGGGTTTACAATAATACGTGAAATCAGTTAAGGATGATAGCTTTTAGCTGGATTCATCAGGTCAGTCCATTTTGAAGAGAGAGAAGGTGTTCCATTTTAGACTCTTAGTGCATTAAAACATATTTTAACGTGCCGATTTACAACAGATCTTGTGCTACTTTCCACACATTTTGGTAGAGAGGGCAGGTGTGAGTGCATTTGATGTGTTTGTATGTGGGTGGGTGTTGTGAGTTAATTAGTTGATATTGTTCCCAATGCAGCCATAATTTGTAGTTAAGTAGAAAGATCGATCTAAAGAGCAGATGGTGATGAGGAGGAGAGAGACAGAGAGATAAAGATAGAAGGTGGGGAGAAAAGAAAGCACAGTGTGTGAAAGGGTTGAAAGAAAGGAGTGGCTCAAGTCACCTTTTGTTCTAGGCGGTCGATAAGCTTCTGCAGTCTGTTGACCTGGGTCATCCACTGGCTGTCTTCATCATACACACCTGGTGGAGAGAGAGAGGGAGAGAGAGAGAGAGAGAGAGAGAGAGAGAGAGAGAGAGAGCGGGGGCAAAGGGTGTGAGTGACAGAGAAAAAGAGACTGAAGGACAGGGTAAAAGGTGGAGGAGACAATTTTCTTTAAAACCCGACATACGCAGGATGTATTCTACACACATTTACCTTTATCGATTATTTGGATTGGGTGCTGACCCATAATGCACCAGTGTCCCCAAAATACTGGCGCTGACCCAGAGGGCGTGCAAGGTTTCCTTTCATGTTATGTAACGTTCAGCCATGCCAATCAATACGAACGCTTTGAGGCCTGAGAGCGCAATCGACGTCTATACAGGCTTTGCAGTTGTGTCACAAATCTCCTAGCAACCACGGCTGGTGCCATGAGGTCCGCTGGAGAACTGGCTACAATATATAAATATATAACAACTGGGCTGGAAAAATAACAAATATTTGAAAAAATTGTTGTGCTGTAGGTGGAAGTCAGTTCAGTAATGCACAATTCAATGCGATGCAACATAACTCATTTAAAAAGCAACGCAACTTAACGTAATGCAACAGAGCACAACCGCACCTGAATTGATGAGGCTGAGAAGCGGGTTGTTGGGAGAGAGGCTGCTGTTCCTCTGGAGCCTGCGGTTGGAGCGTCGGCCCGACCACTGGATGGACAGAACCTCAGGCTTCACCGGGCCCTGTCTGGAGAACACAGGCACGACATTATTCAGAAATCTGCAACAGTTTATTTTGATTTTCTTTTCTTTACCAGCCAATGTATTTGCAGTTGCACAGCCTGTTCTGCAGAAAGTTGGAGGGAGCTAGCTTGACTGTGCATTGTTTGATGTTCATACTGTTCACTGTTCTCAAAACTTGTCTTCACATAGCCTATTCTACACTACGAGAGCGTTGCAGACAAAATCAAACACGTTTGAAAATCTCCTCATGTCTGGAGACAGCTCAAAGCCCGGCTGCGACATGGGGATTTTGTCTCACATCTCAAAAACTTGTGTGGGACGGCTCAATCAGGCCTAAAGTCGTGTAGTGTGCGCCCGGCTTGATACATCACAAGAAACATTTCACAAGAAATGTACAACCTCTGACATCTTACAGTTTTACATAAATGAGCAGTCTTTAGATGATGACATGTCAGCGTTACTGTTCTCATCTCCTGTATAGCTCTTTGCAGGCAAATGTGAAATGGCTACAACCTGGATATGTACAATATTTCAGTGATTTTGTTTCTTTACTTATATTACTGCTACTTATAAAGTAATTTACTGTTTGCTGGCTAATTAGTAGTTCTTTTCATTTATATTATATAACAATACAGTGTTTTTGAATTTTGTTAAGTGGGCCTTAATGAGCTACAACTGATGGAATCAACAGAGCAAGTAATTGCACTGTTATCCTCTGTTTTATTCCTTTTATTTTACAACACTTTGTAACGTCATTAAGAAAAGTGCATTATTATTATTATTAGTATTAGCATTAGTATTGTTATTGCTGTGTATTAATTCCATTTCATAGTTCTGGAAAAATATATCTTCAACAGGCAGGTACAAACTGGCTCCACTTTTACACCATAGATGTACAGAAAATCACACATAAACACACACGCACACGCACGCACACACACACACACACACACACGCACACGCACACACACAAATACAACCCTCCAATTAGATCCCCTCCAACACATGGTGGATCAAGGTCTGAGAGGTTTGGCTTGCTCTCTTCTCAGGTCTCATTTACGCTATCTACATCACACAAAGACACACAGATGAACACACACACACACATATATAAACACACAAACATGCAAACACATACGCACACACACACAGTATGGAGGGAATTGAGTCGATAGGAGTCACGCTTTCTAAAATGTCTTGTTCTATTTTGAGTAACTAACACCTCTAGCTCTCTCTGAGGAAAAAAACAACAACACAAAGTACAAAGGAAAATAAAGGTGACAAAGATAAAAGAATGTATCAAATATATAAATGTGTGGGTGGGTTGGGGGTGGGGCTATGTGTATACGTTTGTCTCTCTCTCTGTCTGTCTGCCCTCTGTGTGTGTGTGTGTGTGTGTCCTTTTTCCATTCCCCATTCCCAGTTATTAAAATACTCTTAAAATTTATAACAAAGATTGACCCACCCATCCACTCAAGCACACTTTATTATCACACATTCACACACCTTTTTATTAAACTTATTTACAGTAGCTGATCATTACATTTCAATTGCAATATAATAAATGAGATTATCAATACATTTTGTTGTTGTCTATGCCCAAGCCCTGTAACCTCGTCACTCAGTAGCCATGATGCTGTCTGTATCCATGACTGTCATAAAAAAAACACTAATACTTGTCACATTATTTGCCAAGAGCGCTCTTATTATTCTCTTATTTATTTAGCTAGAGGGCAACAGAACAGGGGAAAAAACGTTAAAAATGTAGAAAGGCCCTGGAGGGATTTGATCGTAAGCCAGCATGGGTTAGCGCTCCACCAACTGTGGGCACACCGATGTGCTCTTTAGCTCTTCCTCCTCCCTCTCAGCTGACATTGTGGTAAACTGTGGGCTGACATGGCGATGGGGCTGCTCCGCGCTATATTAGCACCGCTTTCAGCCTGGGTTAGTAATTAAAGCTGCTAGCTGGGAATATGAGTCAGACCAAGACCAAGAGGGAGCCGCCACCAGGTCCTCCTCCATACATCAAGGTTACGGACACATTTGACTGCAGCTTGTGAATTAATTATACTACATTTTTCCCAGTTGTGGAACGTAATATTTTAAATCTATTATCACATCGCAGGCATCATATTAAGCTACCTCACTCTTCTCATCAAAAGCAGAACATGCTGAAAAAGTGGGACTTGAGTTTGAATTATTTTCAGACATAAATCAGTTCACAAATACAAAGGAAACACAGTCACAGATCGTCACATAGATTATAACTCTACATGACATGTGCTGTATAGTTAAGGTCAGCAAACTAACTTCTGAATATATCCTGAGGGAATTAAATATTTGGGCCATGAGATCGACTGGCCAATTGGAGCTGAATTAAAAGTAAGCACGCGAGCAAGCCAGCGAGAAAGAGAAAGAAAGAAAGGAAGGAAGAAAGGAAGAAAAAAAGTTTTTGTGATTATGAATTTTGTGAATATACGTGGCGTAATACAATCAGTTCTGTTGCCTATATAAAGGGTAAATAATCAGCTGATATTGTACAATAAATAACATCAACAAGATACTCCACAAGAATGCAAAGCTTAAACAGATTTTATGTTGAACCTCTTCATTCTCTTCGAAGGTAGAGAGCCTTGTCCATAAATAGTGATGATAAAGGACTCTATTGTTCTTTCATGTACACAAACATACACCCACCTACACACACATACACACGCACACACTCACACACACACACACACACACACACACACACACACACGCACAAACACCCTGAGGTCTTTTCAAAATAAGGGACCCAACATCTTGACAGCACTTAGATAAATCGTAGGTGATGTCACCCTGCAGATACATGTAGCCTGTCAGCGGCATTAGCATCATCGTCATGCCAACACGACATACAAACACTGGTACACGTTGATGTCGGGTATTTGTATTTATTAGGTGTGTATATGTTTCCGAGGTCTTTCTTGGGAGGTTGTTTTCCATTAAAGAAGACCTGTCATGCAGTAATTCAACAACTTCAGGCTTGCTATATTTATGCTAGGCAGAGAAATCTATTTATGGGGCTGTTTGCTTTATTCACCGTCTTAAAACTGCAAACAAGTCTGGGGTTGGAAAACCACAAAATCTTACCAAGCACTGAACTGACTCTCATTTTTTGACTATTGAGAATTTATAATCTAAAAAAACTTCTAAATTCAAGTCTCTTCTATTCAACAGGTGAAATGCTTATCATTTTTGTAATTATAATACCAACAGTCTTGAAGTCACGTATATATTCTCTGTGGTTTGTGACAGTAAAAATCTTACATAATGCACCTTTAAGGCTTTAATGGTAAAGATGTAATGTTTTTTTATGATGTATCAAACTATAGGTGAGGAGGTTTTATTGTATGCACTGATTGTAATTGTGGTGGTAGTTCATTAAGCAAGTAATAGAAAACTAGTGTAACAAATTACTGCTGCCTGGGAGTAATAAGTAAAGTAATAATCTTGCTTTTAAAACAAATAATGAATAATATATTACTTTTTAAAGTAACAAGCCCAACAGAGACTCTACCAATGCCAAGCGACCGTGAATCTGACCTGCATTCAATCACAGCCTCTCTTCACGTCTTCACACATATAAAAACTGACCAGAGAAACCTATTTAAATCCTCCAGAGAAACAGCCGCACGCCCTGGACAGTTGG